>NC_091985.1:155903442-156038236 GCF_044704955.1 Pristiophorus japonicus
AGAGAGGGGCAGGTGGGGAGAGAGGGGAGAGAGGGGCGGCGAGATGAGAGGGGAGAGAGGGGCGGTGGGGAGGATAGAGGGGAGAGAGGGGAGAGTGGAGAGAGAGGGAGAGAGGGGTAGTGGGAGAGTGGGAGAGAGAGACGGTGGGGAGAGAGGGGGGAGGAGGCGGAGAGAGGCATTGGGGAGGGAGGGGGAGAGAGAGGCAGTGGGAGAGAGGGGAGAGATAAAGGTACTTGGACTCAGAGGAAATGTATTAGCATGGATCGAGAATTGGCTGGCTAACAGAAAGCAGAGAGTCGGGATAAA
The DNA here is from genome assembly GCF_044704955.1 of Pristiophorus japonicus. Lineage (NCBI taxonomy): Eukaryota > Metazoa > Chordata > Chondrichthyes > Pristiophoridae > Pristiophorus > Pristiophorus japonicus. The sequence continues at coordinate 155,903,749 of NC_091985.1, forward strand.
AGGCTCCTTTTCGGGTTGGAAATCGGTGGTTAGTGGTGTGCCACAGGGATCGGTGCTGGGACCACAACTGTTTACAATATACATAGATGACCTGGAAGAGGGGACAGAGTGTAGTGTAACAAAATTTGCTGATGACACAAAGATTAGTGGGAAAGCGGGTTGTGTAGAGGACACAGAGAGGCTGCAAAGAGATTTAGATAGGTTAAGCGAATGGGCTAAGGTTTGGGAGATGGAATACAATGTCGGAAAATGTGAGGTCATCCACCTTGGAAATAAAAACAGTAAAAGGGAATATTATTTGAATGGGGAGAAATTACAACATGCTGCGGTGCAGAGGGACCTGGGGGTCCTTGTGCATGAAACTCTTTTGAGTTTATCTGTGAAAACATAAAACATTAAACGGTGCCACCCGACCTGGGTGACACTCCAGACATTTACAAGGCCCTTTTTTTTTCCCCCTTTTTTGTGTTTTTTTTTTGTGTTTTTTTTTTGTGTTTTTTTTTTTGTGTTTTTTTTTTTTTTTTTTTTTTTTTTTTTTTTTTTTTTTTTTTTTGGCACTAAAATCACAATTTTTCCCCAGTGCCCCCTATAAAAGGGAAGGGGACACTAAAAGCACCGGCAATTAAAACAAATTAACTTTAAAACGTAAAATCAAATTAAAATTTGGTTGCCGGGCGTGATGATGCACTCCAGTCCCTCCGGTGCCCACCTCTCGCGGAAGGCCGCGAGCGTACCGGTGGACACCGCGTGCTCCATCTCCAAGGACACCCTGGACCGGATGTAAGAGCGGAAGAGAGGCAGGCAGTCAGGTTGAACGACCCCCTCGACCGCCCGCTGCCTGGACCGGCTGATGGCACCCTTGGCCGTGCCCAGGAGCAGTCCTACGAGGAGGCCTTCGGACCTACCCGCTCCCCTCCGCACAGGGTGCCCAAAGATCAGGAGAGTGGGACTGAAGTGCAGCCAGAATTTCAGGAGCAGCCCCTTCAAATAGTGGAACAGGGGCTGCAACCTTGTGCACTCCATAAAAACATGGAACACGGACTCCTCCAGACCGCAGAAATTGCAGGCGGCCTGGGAGTCCGTGAACCGGCTTAAAAATTTATTGCACGGCACTGCTCCGTGCACCACCCTCCAGGCCAAGTCCCCGATGAATAGTGGGAGGACCCCTGCGTAGAGTGCCCTCCATCGGGGACCCCCGCCTCCTCCGGACGGCAAGATGGTGCGCCATGGCGTGTCCGGACGGCCGGCGAGGATGGCAAAGTTGAGGGTGTGCAGGAGCAGCCCGTACAGGAAACCCCTCCGCGCGGAACTGAAAGGCACGGAGGGGATTTCCCCGAGGCGGCTCAAGTTGTGAGGCGCCGGCCCCCGAGGGAGGTTCCGGGGTTTGGCGCCGATGAGGAATTCCGTCCGGACGGGGGTCAGTTCGGACGGGATCTCCCCACGTGCTTGAGCCTCCTCGATACACCTAACGGAGTCAGGGCCCAGAGCTGTTTTTAGCGACTCGATGGCATCGGCCGCGCGGCGGACGTTGGCAGAATTTAGGCGCCGCGCCAGCGTGACTGGCGCCATCCAGCCCGCTCCTCCGCCATCGAGCAGGTCCCTGACCCTGGTCACCTCACCAGCCACAGCCCTCTCTTCCGACCGCCACATAAAACCTCGGCCGTGGAGGTACGGATTCCCGAGCAGCGGCTCCTGCAGGACGGCCGCCACTCCAGCCGGTGGAGAGCTGCGCTTGGTGGAGACTTTGTTCCAGACCCTGATGAGTTCCCTGTAAAAGACAGGCAGCTCCCGGAGGGCGGTCCTGGCACCCCCCAAGTTCACAAACAGGAGCTGCGTGTCATAATTGAGGTCGAGCTGCTGGCGGAAGAAATACCTCGCCAGAGCGCACCACCTAGGAGGGGGCTCGACGTAAAGGTATCTCTGCAGGGTCTGAAGACGGAAAGTCGCGAGCTGGGCGCTGACGCACACCAACGACTGACCGCCCTCCTCAAGCGGGAGACTCAAGACCGCGGCAGAGACCCAGTGCTTCCTGTTGTTCCAGAAGAAGTCCACCAGCTTCTTCTGTATCTTGGCGACAAACGCAGGGGGAGGGGTCAAAGTGACCAGCCGGTACCACAGCATTGCGGCCACCAGCTGGTTTATGACTAGCGCTCGACCCCTGTAGGACAGCACTCGGAGCAGTACTGTCCAGCGCCCTAGGCGAGCGGCGACATTGGCCTCCAGCTCCTGCCAGTTCGCCGGCCAGGCTCCCTCGTCGGGGCTAAGGTAGACTCCCAGATAGAGGAGATGGGTCGTGCTCCAGGCAAAAGGCCTGAGCTCCTCCGGCAGGGAGTCCACCCGCCACTGACCCACCAGGAGTCCGGAACATTTCTCCCAGTTGATCCTGGCGGAGGACGCGGCCGAGTAAATCTCCTGGCACTCACGCATCCTCCGCAGGTCAGCGGGATCCTCTACCGCGAGGAGCACGTCATCGGCGTAAGCCGAGAGCACGACCTCCACGCCCGGCCCTTGCAGAGCCAGTCCCGTCAACCTCGTCCGCAAGAGGCGCAGGAAAGGCTCCACGCAAACGGCGTATAACTGGCCGGACATGGGGCATCCCTGGCGCACCCCTCTCCTAAAGCGAAGGGGCGCCGTCAAGGACCCGTTAACCTTAATCAGACACTCCGCGGCGGCGTACAAAAGTCGGATCCGGGCGACGAAATGCGTCCCGAACCCGAAAGCGCGCAGAGTTCCGAGCAGATAGTCGTGATCCACCCTGTCGAACGCCTTCTCTTGGTCGAGGGATAGGAAGGCGACCGACAGACCAGCCTCCTGGGAACAATGGATGAGGTCCCGGACCAGATGGATGTTATCGTGGATTGTCCGGCCCGGGACCGTGTATGACTGGTCGGGGTGGATCATGTGGTCCAGCACGGCACCAAGGCGAGCAGACATCGCCCTGGCGAAGATTTTGTAGTCCGTGCTGAGGAGGGAGACCGGGCGCCAGTTCTTAAGGAGGCGGAGATCGCCCTTCTTAGGCAGCAGGACGATGACTGCCCTGCGCCAAGAGAGGGGCATCTCCCCGGTCGCCAGACTTTCCCCCAGGACCCGCGCGTAGTCGCTCCCCAGGACGTCCCAGAACGCCCTGTGGAACTCCACGGTCAGCCCGTCCAGCCCCGGGGATTTTCCCCTCGAGAGCCGGGCGAGGGCACCGGTCAGCTCCGCCAAGCTTAGCGGAGCTTCCAGATTTTCGGCGCCCTCCGGGCCGACCTTCGGCAGGTCCTCCCACAAAACTCTACGCGCTTCCTCGCTGGACGGATCCGGAGAGAACAGAGCCCTGTAATATTCACGGACCCTGTTGTTGACGCCCTCCGGATCCGAGACGAGAGAGCCGTCGTCGGCCAGCAGCGTCAAGAGCTGCTTACGGACACTCTGCCTTTTTTCCAGCGAGTAGAAGAAGGGGGAGCCGCGGTCCAGATCCCGCAGGAACCGGATCCGCGACCTCACGTACGCGCCTCGGGACCCGACGAGCTGCAGGTCCTTCAGCGCGGCCTTCTTCGCTTCGTACACCGTCCGCAGGGCCGGGTCCTGGACGACTTGACCGAGACGGGCTTCCAGGTCGAGCACCTCTTTTTCTAGGCGCCCGACTCTGGCCGCCCGCCTCTTGGTCGACCCCCTCGCGTACTCTTGACAGAAGACGCGGACGTGAGCCTTGCCCACGTCCCACCATAGCCTCAAGGAGGGGAAGCCCCCCTGCTTCCTTCTCCAGTCGGACCAGAATCGACGGAACGAGTCCTGGAACCGCACGTCCTCCAGCAGCCGGTTGTTAAAGTGCCAGTACGCGGACCCCGTCCTCGCGCGGAGCGAAGCGAGCTCCGCCCACACCAGGTGGTGGTCCGAACACGGCACCGGCCGCATGGAGGCCGCCGGGACGCAGGAAACGTACGCCCGAGACACGTAAAGGCGGTCGACTCTAGACCATCCAACTCCAGGCCTCACCCAAGTAAAGGCGCTGGAGTCGGGGTGGAGATTTCGCCAGACGTCCACCAAGTCGAAGGACCCGACCAGGTCCCTCAACTTCTCCATCGCCGTCATGCACTGCGGGGCACCGGAGCGGTCCCTCGCCTCGAGGGTGCAGTTAAAATCCCCCCCGAGGACAATGCAGTCGCCGACGTCGACGGAGCCAAGAAGAGCGGACACCTCTTCAAAGAAGCGCGTTTGCTGCGGGCCGGGATGAGGGGCGTACACGTTCACGAGATGGAGCGGCACGTCCCCCAGGCGAACCGTTACGTGCAGCAAGCGGCCTGGCACGGGCTCCTCGACCCCCAAGATCTCCGGCTGAAAATGCGGGCCCAGCAAGATGGCCACCCCACTAGAAATGGCGGTGAGGTGGCTCATGCGGACCTCTCCTTGCCATTCCAGGAGCCACGTGGCTTCGTCTCCCGGAACGGTGTGGGTTTCTTGCAGGAAGCACACCGCATATTTCCCCTCCCGCAGGAGCGAAAAATTGTCAAATCTACGGCGTGCCCCTCTGCCGCCGTTGATGTTGAGGCTGGCTATGGTTATCTTCATGGCAAAAGCATAGTGCAACCTCTACCTTAACCTATTGTGGGGGAGGGAGCGGAGTCTTTTGTTGAACTCCGCTCCCTCCGCAGCCCAGCGAGGAGTCCCTCGAGCTCGCGCAGCTCAAGGTGCTGCTCCTTTGTCAAGGGCCCGCCCGCGGCCAAGGTTTTAACGGCGGCGCGGACGGACCCCTTGATCAGCTCCGGCTCGGACCATTTTTCCAGGGCCAGTCGGGCTTGGTCGCGGCGACCCCGGCTCTGGGCCAAAAAGTCCCGGAGTTCCTTTGCAGGAATGAGGAGGGCCTCAGCGGCGGCCGCGAGCAGATCCACCGCCTCCCTGGCGGTGGTCTCTAGTTCTTCTCCCGCGTCCCCCACCGAGTCCCCGTCCTCCTCCGGGAGGTGGCCGCCAGCAGCCGGCCCATCGACCGCACAAGGTACGGCAAATGAACCGGCCGCTCCAACCGGCCCTGGCACTGCCCCGATCCCACCCCCAGGATCGTCGGCAGAGGAGTCCCCACTGGGCTCTTTTAAAAATGGTGCTGGGTCGGGAAATGACAGCGGAAGGGGTTCCCCCTCCGCCCCAGGAACCGGAGAACAAGGAGAGACCCGGCCATAGGAAATCCCCAGGCCCTCCAAGTGCTCCAGCTCCAAAGTAAGGGGCGAGGGTGGGTGTTCCTCCCCCTCCCCGCTGCCACCCCCCGGCCCAGCATCTACAGTGTCATTAAAACCAATGAATTGTTTTTCCGCCGGGTCGAGCGACTCCCGGGGGAAGTTGGGTATTGGCTGGGCGGGCTCAGGTTCGGCCTTTTCGGCCTCGCCCGCCTCAGTCCCCGGGACGCCCGGCCCGGCGGCTACGCATTCCTCCACGGTCCCCACGCCCCCCACGACAGGCAGATCTTCCACTCCATCCCCGGGAGGCAGAGGCTGGGCAGCCTCAACTGTCTCACCCTCCCCGGGGAAAGACTCCTCGCGCCTGCAGCGCAATTTGGGGGCGCTGGTGGGGGACGCGGGACACGCGGCGGGCACCGACTCCTCCGCGGAGGGATGTTGTTCCCCCTCCGCGTCATTGGGGCGGTGCCTCTTTTTGTTCCTGGGGGCGCGCGGAGTCAGGGAGACCTCCATGTCTGCCGAGGCCTCCCGCTCCGCCCCCCCCTTTTCCTTTTCTTGCCCGCGCCCGGGCCCCTCTGTGGTGTTGTTCAAGGGCTCGGGCACGGGCTCGGGGCACCCCGCGCTCGCCGGTGACGGGGTTGGGCTGAGCGCGGTGGTCAAATTATCCGGCGCACTGAGGGGACCCGCCTCTTGATGTTTTGTCTTCTTCCGCGCCTTCTTTCCGGTCGGACGCTCTCCCTCCCCCCCGCCGGAGGCCCTGAAAACAAAGGCCTCCGACGATGCCCGCGCACCCATGGCTCCCGGCACGCGGACGCAACTAGGGGGAGGGGTGGCGGCGGCGCCAGCCTTGGCCGCCTTCGGTGGTTTGGCGGCCTTGGAGGCGGGGCAGTTCTTGCGAACGTGCCCCACCTCCCTGCAGGCATGGCACCGCACGCCGTCCGACGTCCAGAAGACGCGGTAGGCAGTCCCCTCGTGCACCACATTAAAAGATCCCTCCGTTGTCTCCTCCCGCGCCAGCCGGACAAAGAGCTGGCGGCGGAAGGAGAACACGTGGCGCAGGCTGTTCTCCCTGAGGCCGAGCGGTATGGGGTTGATCCCTGACCTTACCTCCCCCAGTTGTTGTAGGTGAGGGAGGAGGAGCTCAGCGGAAACAAAGGGCGGGACGTTTGAAATGATGACCCTCTGCGCGGTGGCCTCGAGAGGGTCCACCGGCAGGAACGTCCCGCCCACCGTGAGCCCCTTTTCAAGGGCCAGGGACACCGCCCGCTCCGACCCCAGGAAGAACACGGCCTTCCCAGACATCTTGGAGGCTGCGACAATGGCCGAGGGGCCGACTACCCCAGCCATCGCCCGCACGCACTCCTCAATGCTCATTGTGGGGTGAGTGTAGCTCTTGACCCCGTGTTTCCTGGTTATAAGTCTGAACGGTGGCAGGGCAGCGGGTGGCGCAGGAGGGGCCGTGGAAGCGGTTGCCACCTGCGCATACGTCCTTGCTGGCCCCGCCACCGGCGTGGATGGGGTCGCCATCACGGGGTCCCTTTAAGGGCCACACCCACCCCAAAGTCACAGGCCTTAATGGTCTTTAATGGCCTCGTATGTTAACTGAGCAGAGGAGCCCTTAACGAGGCACCTCTCCCCTCGTTGACAATTGGGGAGAGGCCTTGCTCCCTCTGCTCAGTTGTCTTAATTGGTTTTTTTTTTTTTGCAAATTTGGAAGGAAGAGGCCTCAGAGAGAGAGGGGAGAAACAGAGTAGCAGAGAAAGAGAGAGGGGGGTGGGAAGGGGGGGGGGGACTGCGAGGGCAGGTCTCCCCTCGCAGCTGTGGGTGGGTGCACTCCCCAGATGGCAAAACACAAAAGTCTTTGGGGTGGTCTTCAGGTGGGGGGAGAAGATGTCTTCACCTGGGGTAGCTAGAGCCACCAGGCACTCCTAACGATCTTTAATGGGATGATTAATGACAATCTTCAGCCTGGTAGCTCCAGCTATCCCAGGCTAGGCAAATGTGGGGGGTGGGGGGGGTTCCAATTGTGGGGGGGGCCTAGTTGTCAGCAAGGCCCCCACGCACACTACCACACACACACACACCCCCCGCGATGTTCCGGCCCTCAGTGGTCTTCTTTCCTCCCCCCACCGATACAACAAAGTCTGTTTGGGGAAATGCACCCACACCCACCTGTAGAGTAGTAGAGTCTCCCTCCTTCCACACTGGATGTTGTTGGTTTTTCCCCCTCTCTCCAACTCCTTGCAGAAATGGAAAAGTTGATAAATGTTTTCTGCTTCCTCCTCTCCCTCTGGATGAAAGTTGTGGTGAAGCCCCTTCCTTCCTCCTCTTCCTGGGCTGGTCTCAGGGCTCTCCAGGCAGGAGCTCAAGTTGCTAGCTGCTCCACTCACTGCTCACAGCTCCAACTGAGCAGGACACGCCTCTACTGCTCCACGATTGGTCCTTGTGCATGAAACTCTTTTGAGTTTATCTGTGAAAACATAAAACATTAAACGGTGCCACCCGACCTGGGTGACACTCCAGACATTTACAAGGCCCATTTTTTTTTCCCCCTTTTTTGTGTTTTTTTTTGTGTTTTTTCTTTTTTTTTTTTTTTTTTTTGGGCACTAAAATCACAATTTTTCCCCAGTGCCCCCTATAAAAGGGAAGGGGACACTAAAAGCACCGGCAATTAAAACAAATTAACTTTAAAACGTAAAATCAAATTAAAATTTGGTTGCCGGGCGTGATGATGCACTCCAGTCCCTCCGGTGCCCACCTCTCGCGGAAGGCCGCGAGCGTACCGGTGGACACCGCGTGCTCCATCTCCAAGGACACCCTGGACCGGATGTAAGAGCGGAAGAGAGGCAGGCAGTCAGGTTGAACGACCCCCTCGACCGCCCGCTGCCTGGACCGGCTGATGGCACCCTTGGCCGTGCCCAGGAGCAGTCCTACGAGGAGGCCCTCGGACCTACCCGCTCCCCTCCGCACAGGGTGCCCAAAGATCAGGAGAGTGGGACTGAAGTGCAGCCAGAATTTCAGGAGCAGCCCCTTCAAATAGTGGAACAGGGGCTGCAACCTCGTGCATTCAATAAAAACATGGAACACGGACTCCTCCAGACCGCAGAAATTGCAAGCGGCCTGGGAGTCCGTGAACCGGCTTAAAAATTTGTTGCACGGCACTGCTCCGTGCACCACCCTCCAGGCCAAGTCCCCGATGAATAGTGGGAGGACCCCTGCGTAGAGTGCCCTCCATCGGGGACCCCCGCCTCCTCCGGACGGCAAGATGGTACGCCATGGCGTGTCCGGACGGCCGGCGAGGATGGCAAAGTTGAGGGTGTGCAGGAGCAGCCCGTACAGGAAACCCCTCCGCGCGGAACTGAAAGGCACGGAGGGGATTTCCCCGAGGCGGCTCAAGTTGTGAGGCGCCGGCCCCCGAGGGAGGTTCCGGGGTTTGGCGCCGATGAGGAATTCCGTCCGGACGGGGGTCAGTTCGGACGGGATCTCCCCACGTGCTTGAGCCTCCTCGATACACCTAACGGAGTCAGGGCCCAGAGCTGTTTTTAGCGACTCGATGGCATCGGCCGCGCGGCGGACGTTGGCAGAATTTAGGCGCCGCGCCAGCGTGACTGGCGCCATCCAGCCCGCTCCTCCGCCATCGAGCAGGTCCCTGACCCTGGTCACCTCACCAGCCACAGCCCTCTCTTCCGACCGCCACATGAAGCCTCGGCCGTGGAGGTACGGATTCCCGAGCAGCGGTTCCTGCAGGACGGCCGCCACTCCAGCCGGCGGAGAGCTGCGCTTGGTGGAGACTTTGTTCCAGACCCTGATGAGTTCCCTGTAAAAGACAGGCAGCTCCCGGAGGGCGGTCCTGGCACCCCCCAAGTTCACAAACAGGAGCTGCGTGTCATAATTGAGGTCGAGCTGCTGGCGGAAGAAATACCTCGCCAGAGCACACCACCTAGGAGGGGGCTCGACGTAAAGGTATCTCTGCAGGGTCTGAAGACGGAAAGTCGCGAGCTGGGCGCTGACGCACACCAACGACTGACCGCCCTCCTCAAGCGGGAGACTCAAGACCGCGACAGAGACCCAGTGCTTCCTGTTGTTCCAGAAGAAGTCCACCAGCTTCTTCTGTATCTTGGCGACAAACGCAGGGGGAGGGGTCAAAGTGACCAGCCGGTACCACAGCATTGCGGCCACCAGCTGGTTTATGACTAGCGCTCGACCCCTGTAGGACAGCACTCGGAGCAGTCCTGTCCAGCGCCCTAGGCGAGCGGCGACCTTGGCCTCCAGCTCCTGCCAGTTCGCCGGCCAGGCTTCCTCGTCGGGGCTAAGGTAGACTCCCAGATAGAGGAGATGGGTCGTGCTCCAGGCAAAAGGCCTGAGCTCCTCCGGCAGGGAGTCCACCCGCCACTGACCCACCAGGAGTCCGGAACATTTCTCCCAGTTGATCCTGGCGGAGGACGCGGCCGAGTAAATCTCCTGGCACTCACGCATCCTCCGCAGGTCAGCGGGATCCTCTACCGCGAGGAGCACGTCATCGGCGTAAGCCGAGAGGACGACCTCCACGCCCGGCCCTTGCAGAGCCAGTCCCGTCAACCTCGTCCGCAAGAGGCGCAGGAAAGGCTCCACGCAAACGGCGTATAACTGGCCGGACATGGGGCATCCCTGGCGCACCCCTCTCCTAAAGCGAAGGGGCGCCGTCAAGGACCCGTTAACCTTAATCAGACACTCCGCGGCGGCGTACAAAAGTCGGATCCGGGCGACGAAATGCGTCCCGAACCCGAAAGCGCGCAGAGTTCCGAGCAGATAGTCGTGATCCACCCTGTCGAACGCCTTCTCTTGGTCGAGGGATAGGAAGGCGACCGACAGACCAGCCTCCTGGGAGCAATGGATGAGGTCCCGGACCAGATGGATGTTGTCGTGGATTGTCCGGCCCGGGACCGTGTATGACTGGTCGGGGTGGATCATGTGGTCCAGCACGGCACCAAGGCGAGCAGACATCGCCCTGGCGAAGATTTTGTAGTCCGTGCTGAGGAGGGAGACCGGGCGCCAGTTCTTAAGGAGGCGGAGATCGCCCTTCTTAGGCAGCAGGACGATGACTGCCCTGCGCCAAGAGAGGGGCATCTCCCCGGTCGCCAGACTTTCCCCCAGGACCCGCGCGTAGTCGCCCCCCAGGACGTCCCAGAACGCCCTGTGGAACTCCACGGTCAGCCCGTCCAGCCCCGGGGATTTTCCCCTCGAGAGCCGGGCGAGGGCACCGGTCAGCTCCGCCAGGCTTAGCGGAGCTTCCAGATTTTCGGCGCCCTCCGGGCCGACCTTCGGCAGGTCCTCCCACAAAACTCTACGCGCTTCCTCGCTGGACGGATCCGGAGAGAACAGAGCCCCGTAATATTCACGGACCCTGTTGTTGACGCCCTCCGGATCCGAGACGAGAGAGCCGTCGTCGGCCAGCAGCGTCAAGAGCTGCTTACGGACACTCTGCCTTTTTTCCAGCGAGTAGAAGAAGGGGGAGCCGCGGTCCAGATCCCGCAGGAACCGGATCCGCGACCTCACGAACGCGCCTCGGGACCCGACGAGCTGCAGGTCCTTCAGCGCGGCCTTCTTCGCTTCGTACACCGTCCGCAGGGCCGGGTCCTGGACGACTTGACCGAGACGGGCTTCCAGGTCGAGCACCTCTTTTTCTAGGCGCCCGACTCTGGCCGCCCGCCTCTTGGTCGACCCCCTCGCGTACTCTTGACAGAAGACGCGGACGTGAGCCTTGCCCACGTTCCTTGTGTATGAATCCCAAAAAGTTAGTTTGCAGGTGCAGCAGGTAATCAGGAAGGCGAATGGAATGTTGGCCTTCATTGCGAGAGGGATGGAGTACAAAAGCAGGGAGGTCCTGCTGCAACTGTACAGGGTATTGGTGAGGCCGCACCTGGAGTACTGCGTGCAGTTTTGGTCACCTTACTTAAGGAAGGATATACTAGCTTTGGAGTGGGTACAGAGACGATTCACTCGGCTGATTCTGGAGATGAGGGGGTTACCTTTTGATGATCGATTGAGTAGACTGGGTCTTTACTCGTTGGAGTTCAGAAGGTTGAGGGGTGATCTTATAGAAACATTTAAAATAATGAAAGGGATAGACAGGATAGAGGCAGAGAGGTTGTTTCCACTGGTCGGGGAAACTAGAACTAGGGGGCACAGCCTCAAAATACGGGGGAGCCAATTTAAAACCAAGTTGAGAAGGAATTTCTTCTCCCAATCTGTGAAATTCTCTGCCCAAGGAAGCAGTTGAGGCTAGCTCATTGAATATATTCAAATCACAGATAGATAGATTTTTAACCAATCAGGGAATTAAGGGTTACGGGGAGAGGGCGAGTGAGTGGAGCTGAGTCCACGGCCAGATCAGCCATGATCTTGTTGAGTGGCGGAGCAGGCTCGAGCGGCTAGATGGCCTACTCCTGTTCCTAATTCTTATGTTCTTATGAGAGAGGGATGGCGGGGAGAGAGGAGAGAGAGAGGCAGTGGGGAGAGAGGGGAGAGAGGGGCGGTGGGGAGAGAGGTGCGGCGGGGATAGAGGGGGGAGAAGGGCAGTGGGGACAGAGAGGAGAGAGGGGCGGTGGGGAGAGAGGGGAGAAAGATGATGTGGGGAGAGAGGGGCGGCAGTTGGTGGGGTGACACGGGGCACCTTGCAACATCCTCCAGGTCTAGTTCCCAATAGAAGAGCGGAGGACTCCCTCATAGAGAACCCTCCACTGAGGTCCCCCGCCTCCTATAGGTGGAAGATGTTGCGGACAGCAGCCAAGGACGATAAAGTGGAGGGTGTGCAAGGGCAGCCCGTACAGGAAGCCCCTCCGTGCAGAGCGGAAAGGCAAAATGGGAAAGGGATCTCTGAGAGACGGCTCAAGCTGTGAGGTGCCGGCTCCCGAGGGAGTTTTCGGGGCTTGGCGCCGATGAGAAATTGTGTCCGAACAGATCGGACAGGATTGCTCCACACGCGCGAGCCTCCTCGACACACCCAGTGTAAGGGTTTACACGTTTCGTGATCAGGGAATAGCAAGAGGCCACGGACTAAAATGATTGAAAAGAAAACCAGTTGGACTGTTGGGCGGGAGAAAGAGCGCCAGCCCGAGGCAAGTGGTGATCCATCACTGATTAATGCGATTTCTGGGGTCAGGAGCAAAACCCGATCAAACATCGAGACAAGGGGTTTGATACAATCAAGCAGAGGAGCCCATGGATTAATTGGCCGGAGGGGAAAACAAGTTCCCTATGGAGACTACAAGTCTGCGAAAACCCAGGGCAACAAAGGATCCCACAAGGCGTGCATTTTTGGATAACGGGACACAAAGTTAAGGAGTTATCTTTGGCCCTGCCGATTCCATGCACAGATGAGTGGTAGAAGCAACAGTTAACGAGGTGCAAATTGTGGCCGTGCAAATTGTGGCCATCCAAACAGATCCAAACCCATCATCACAGCCATCGAGACTCATACAGAGGCATTAACTGAAAGTAGCCCAGAAGGAGACTTGTAGAATCAAATGGATATATATGAAGGAGCTCACAGAAGTAAAGCACCTCAGAACAACAGGTCAAAAGCACAATGACCACGAAGAGGAACAACAGAAAGAAGAACAAGAAGAGAGAGACGACGAGAAGGAAACACAAACAGGAGGAGAGACAAGCGGAGAAGCAAGTAGCCGAGACCCAACACCTTCCCTAACTCCACGAGCTAACAATCGACAACAGCAGCAACTAGCTGGATGGGCGATTGTATGTCTTCACTCAATCTCTAAGAAGTCTTGTTCTGTAATTTTTAGTTGTTTTTTGTGTAATAAACTAACAGTTGGGTTTAAACCTAAACTTTGCGTTCCGTGGAATCCTTCCTGTAATTCCCGAGGTCTACGAATCAAAGTAGAGTGGGAAAGGAACACCCGACATAAGCGGAGTCAGGGCCGAGTGCATCTTTCAGCATCTCAATGGCTGTGGGCCATGGACCGGATGCCATGCCAGGACAGGCACTGTGCCAGCTCCTCTAGCAACATCCCGCCATCCAGTACGTCCCTGACCCTGGTCACCTTGCCAAACATAGCCCTCCCCTCCGCCTGCCACCCGAACATGCGATTGTGGAGGTACAGATTCCTGAGCAGCGGTTCCCGGAGGACAGCAGCCACACCTGGAGAGAACTCCAGCTGGAGGCGACCATGTTCCTGATCCTGATCCGTTCCTGGTAAAAGACAGGCAGCCCCCGTATGGCGGTCCTGACGCCACCCCCAGGCTCATAAACAAGAGCTGCGTGTCATAATTGAGGCAGTATTGTTGGCGGAAGAAATACGTTGCCAGCGTACACCATCTAGGAGGACGCTTGACGTACAGGTATCTCTGCAGGGTCTGAAGATGGAAAGTCGCGAGCTGGGCGCTGACGCACACCAACGACTGACCGCCCTCCCTAAGCGGGAGACTCAAGACCGCGGCAGAGACCCAGTGCTTCCTGTTGTTCCAGAAGAAGTCCACCAGCTTCTTCTGTATCTTGGTGACAAACGCAGGGGGAGGGGTCAAAGTGACCAGCCGGTACCACAGCATAGCGGCCACCAGCTGGTTTATGACTAGCGCTCGACCCCTGTAGGACAGCACTCGGAGCAGTCCTGTCCAGCGCCCTAGGCGAGCGGCGACCTTGGCCTCCAGCTCTTGCCAGTTCGCCGGCCAGGCTTCCTCGCGGGGCTAAGGTAGACTCCCAGATAGAGGAGATGGGTCGTGCTCCAGGCAAAAGGTCTGAGCCCCTCCGACAGCGAGTCCACCTGCCACTGACCCACCAGGAGTCCGGAGCATTTCTCCCAGTCGATCCTGGCGGAGGATGCGGCCGAGTAAATCTCCTTGCACTCACGCATCCTCCGCAGGTCAGCGGGATCCTCGACCATGAGGAGCACATCATCGGCGTAAGCCGAGAGGACGACCTCTATGCCCGACCCTTGCAAAGCCAGTCCTGTCAACCTCTTCTGCAAGAGGCGCAGGAAAGGCTCCACACATAAGGCATATAACTGGCCGGACATGGGGCATCCCTGGCGCACCCCTCTGCCAAAGTGAAGGGGCGCCGTCAAAGACCCATTAACCTTAATCAGACACTCCGCGGCGGCGTACAAAAGTCGGATCCGGGCGATGAAATGCGTCCCGAACCCGAAAGCGCGCAGAGTTACAAACAGATAGTCGTGATCCACCCTGTCGAATTCCTTCTCCTGGTCTCGGGAAAGGAAGGTGACCAACAGACTAGCCTCCTGGGAGTGATGGATGAGGTCCCGGACCAGATGGATGTTATCGTGAATTGTCCGGCCCGGGACCGTGTAGGACTGGTCGGGGTGGATCATGTGGTCCAGCACAGTGCCAAGGCGAGCAGACATCACCCTGGCGAAGATTTTGTAGTCCGTGCTGAGGAGGGAGACCGGGTGCCAGTTCTTAAGTCGGCGGAGATCGCCCTTCTTAGGCAGCTGGACAATGCTGTCCTGCGCCAAGAGAGGGGCATCTCCCCGGACGCCAGACTTTCCCCCAGGACCCGTGCGTAGTCGCCCCCCAGGACATCCCAGAACGCCCTGTGGAACTCCACGGTCAGCCCGTCCAGCCCCGGGGATTTTCCCCTCGAGAGCCGGTCGAGGGCACCGGTCAGCTCCGCCAGGCTTAGCCAAGCTTCCAGATTTTCGGCGCCCCCCGGGCCGACCTTCAGCAGGTCCTCCCACAAAACTCTACGCGCTTCCTCGCTGGATGCATCCAGAGAGAACAAGCCCCGTAATAGTCTCGGGCCAGGTTTCTGATGCCCTCCGGATCCAAGATCAGAGATCCGTCGTCGGCCAGCAGCGTCAAGAGCTGCTTACGGACACCCTGTCTTTTTTCCAGTGAGTAGAAAAAGGGGGAGCCGCGGTCCAGATCCCGCAGGAACCGGATCCGCGACCTCACGAACGCACCTCGGGACCCGGCGAGCTGCAGGTCCTTCAGCGCGGCCTTCTTCGCTTCGTACACCGTCCGCAGGGCCGGGTCCTCGACGACTTGACCGAGACGGGATTCCAGGTCGAGCACCTCCTTTTCCAGGTGTCCCACCCTGGCTGCCGGCCTCTTGGTCGACCCCTTCGCGTACTCTTGACAGAAGAGACGGACGTGAGCCTTGCCCATGTCCCACCATAACCTCAAGGAGGGGAAGCCCCCCCCTGCTTCCTTCTCCAGTCGGCCCAGAAACGACGGAACAAATCCTGGAACTGCTCGTCCTCCAGCAGCGGGTTGTTAAAGTGCCAGTACGCGGACCCCGTCCTCGCGCGGAGCGAAGCGAGCTCCGCCCACACCAGGTGGTGGTCCGAACACGGCGCCGGCCGCATGGAGGCCGCCGGAACTCAGGAGACATACGCCCGAGACACGTAAAGGCGGTCGATTCTGGACCATCCTACTCCAGGCTTCGCCCAAGTAAAGGCGCTGGAGTCAGGATGGAGATTTCTGCCTCTCTGCTGCCGTTGATGTTGAGGCTGGCTATGGTTATCTTCATGACAAGAGCAGAGTGCCCTCCTGTGGGTAGGGAGCGGGGTCTCTCGTTAGCCTCAGCAGCCCAGTGAGGAATGTCTTGAGCCGGAAGCGCCCCCTGACCCCCGATCCCCCTCGGACGAAAACAGATTTGTGCCCCGAAAGCACACCCCACCCCTCGGCGCGCTACTGGAAGGCGCAAAACATGGCAATTTTGGCCCCTTGTAAGTATATACAAAGCCCCTTTGTAAAGTTACTGTTGAATCTGCTTCCACCGCCCTGTCAGGCAGCACGTTCCAGATCATAACAACTCGCTGCATACAGAAATTTACCCTCATCTCCCCTCTGGTTATTTTGCCAGTGGATATATGGATCATACATTAAAAAGCTTGCACCAGTATTCATCTGCAACTCGGGACTTTCCAAATCTGTTTCGTCTGCTGCACAATATTATTCCTATTACGCAGAACCAATGTTTATGCAATCAGGAAGGAGAGATATTTATTGTCTCACACAGCTACTCATTAAATACCCTCTACCTGTTTATATCTTCTGGGGAGAATGAATCGTCTGCTCCGATAATGACAACTTAGTTTCAATCAAGCTTAATTGCAATCCAAGAATAAGAAATCAGCAAATCTGTATGAGTAACTGTTTCACATTAAGACTAACAACTACCTTGTGAAGGAATAGCTTATTTTGATTTTATGTGATATTTAAAATTCCATTTTTTTATTGAGCACACGTTAGCTTTCCCACAGTTGCATTTTCAGAGAGAATTTCTTGCACGTATGCTCTGAAGTCAATGCTTTAAAAAGACGAGGTGAGAGAAGGTCTGTTTCAACTTTACCAGCTCGGGGGGTAAACTGGCAGAGATGGCCTTTATAGTACTTGCCAATTTCCGTACCAATGATTTAAATGGAAAGAAAGACTTGCATTTATATAGCGCCTTTCACAACCCCGTACATCTCAATGCGCTTTACAACCACTTTTGGAGTGTAGTCACTGTTGTAATGTGGGAAACATGGCAGCCAACTTGCGCACAGCAAGCTCCCATAAACAGCAATGTGATAATGACCAGATAATCTGTTTTAGTGATGTTGATTGAAGGATAAATATTGGCTAGGGCACCAGGGATAACTCCACTGCTCTTCTTTGAAATAGTACCATGGGATCTTTTATGTCTACCTGAGAGGGCAGACGGGGCCTCAGTTTAACGTCTCATCCGAAAGACAGCTCCCCCAACAGTGCAGTGCACCCTCAGCACTGCACTGGGAGTGTCAGCCTGGACTTATGTGCTCAAGTCCCTGGAGTGGGACTTGAACCGACAACCTTCTGACTCAGAGGCTAAAGTGCTACCTACTGAATCACAGCTGACACTTGGAGATGAGTATCGGGCAATTACTATATCAGGTGGCTGATCCACAACGGCAGCCTCACACCTGTAAACCTCCATGGATTATTCTCATTGCCCAAAGAGAGAGAGGAGAGAGGAATCATTTTCCAGCTGAAGCACTAACGAAATGAAAAGGAAACATTCTGGAATAGCAGAGCAGGCAAATCAACATCTAAAAGAGGGAGACTGGTTAGCATTCTGGGTATAACCTTCCCTCAGAATGTACTTTGTTTTATTTAACTATTATTTGATGGAAATGTAACTGTGACACTAATGATTTGTGACGGTCCCTGTCCCTGCTAACACAAGCAGCTGGCTCCTCCGTGGCCTGCTGCGTGTACAACTGTTCTTAAACAAAATCCTAACTCAAGGGGTCTAAACTCTGTTTCTAACACCATCCGTTACCGCCAGCAATGGGTGGCTAACCGGTGGCAAAGGCCTACTGTCGGCAACCACGCCTCTGGAGAAATTCAGTTAGGTCTTTGGTGGAGGCGCCAAGAGATAATGCTGTGCTGTCTAACGCCACCCACGTGGTGACATCATCCAGCGTGTCATGCTCCCCTTGGGCTATGTGGGAAATCAGGGACACTACCAGTGTCCCTGACTATTATGTGTGCGGGAAGTATATCCAGCTGCAGCTCCTGACAGACTGCATTGCGGCACTGGACCTGCGGATGGATTCACTCTGGAGCATCTGCAATGCTGAGGATGTCGTGAATAGCACATTTAGTGAGTTGGTCACACTGCAGGTAAAGGTTACAAAGGCAGATAGGGAATGGGTGACCATCAGGAAGAGCAAGGGAAGGCAGGTAGTGCAGGAGTCCTCTGCGGTCACCTCCCTCCAAAACAGATACACTGTTTTGAGTACTGTTGAGGGAGGTGGTTCATCAGGGGAAGGCAGCAACAGCTAAGTCCATGGCACCAGGGGTGGCTCTGCTGCACAGGAGGGCAGTGTAAGATTCCAAAATTCGTGGAAACCCCCCAGTGTTTGGACTCACTGAAAAGGAAATTCGATTTGGGCCTATTAAACAGAAAGTTTGGGATCCTAAAATGCATATGGAAGAAACCTACGAGTCTTAACCAAGTTTGGTTTTTAAAAGGCATGTTTGGGCCTGTGGGCAAAGCTGCAGAAACAGAGGGGTGGGATCAACTTTTGCCTTTAGAATTTGGATATTGTAGCTCATCAGTTTGTCTGGGAGAGCTGTTTAACCATAGCCAGGCTCGCAGAAAACATTACCGACCACAGAAGAAACATTATCCACTCCACCCACAGGACCCAAATATCACATACATATTCCAACACCTTTTTGACATGCATAGAAATATCTGGCTCAGCTCAGACTTCCCGAAGCCAAAGCAGTGCTATTACAATGGGCAAGAGCTCATCAGCTAATAAATAAGGAGTATCGCAATCCCAAAAGTCTATCAACACCAGATTAAAACATTTAATCAAGTTTCAGTTAGCTAGCCCGTCAAAACTTAAACAAAGAAGACCACTTAAAATCAATGGGCAGCAAAACTCAAACAAAAGAAACGTTAGATTTGGCACACAGATTAAGCAGAGTATAACTAAGGGCATATTGTACCGAGGGTACTTTCTGACCATCACTTCGGAACAACAAGATTAAAATCGAGAGCACACGGTGAGAAAACACAGGAAGAAACATCGCGACATCGGAGAAAAGAACTTCAAGAAAACCAATCAGTGGAACATCAATACCAACTGACATGGTAACAGCCATCAACCCGACCATCGCGACCGACTAAACCAACCAGGAAAATCAACCACCAAGAAAACCGGGGTCCACGCAAGTTTTCCACTCTATGGGCCCACGTTTCCACATGATTTGCGCCTGATTTTTAGGAGCAACTGGTGGAGAACGGACTATCTTAGAAATCGCAATTCTCCACATTTTTTTTTCTGCAGTTCTAGTCAGGTAGAACAGTTCTACTTTGGAACAGAATTTTTTCTTCAAAAGGGGGCGTGTCCGGCCACTGACGCCTGATTTGAAAGTTTCCACAGTGAAAACGTACTCCAAACTAACTTAGAATGGAGCAAGTGAAGATTTTTGTAGAACTGAAAAAACCTGTTCTACACATTAAAAAAATCAGGCGCAGGTTACAAATTAGGCGTCCAGAACGAGGTGTGGGGGAGGGGGGGTAAGGGAACTCATTAAATTCTACAATCAATCCTTATTTATACTTCTACAAATATTATACAAATAAATCCAACCTGAATAAACATTTATAAGCAAAGAAAAGATTAAATAAACCATCTTCCTACCTGTGTGAAAGTGCTTCAGCCAGCCTCACAAGTTCGTTCGTTCGTTCCCGACGGCAGGGGGAGAGGAGGAAGCCGTTCCCGACGGTGGGAGGGAGGGCGTGCGGGCCCGGCCACAGCGGGGGGGGGGGGGGGAGGAAGACGTTCTCGATGGCGGGAGGGAGGGAGTGCGGTCCCGCCCGCAGCGGGGGGGGGGGAGGAAGACGTTCTCGATGGCGGGAGGGAGGGAGTGCGGTCCCGCCCGCCCACCCGAACGCAGCGGGGGGGGGGGGAGGAAGACGTTCCAGACGGCGGGAGGGAGGGGAGTGCGGGCCCGATCGACTGAACGCAGCAGGGGGGCGGAGGAAGCCGTTCCAGACGGCGGGCGGGAAGGAGACAGTGAGAAGGCTGCAGAAAGCCTCAGTGCTGATGTGCTGATGGCAATGTGCTTTTATTAAAAAATGTTCAAAAATTAAACAGCTACAAAGAACTACAAAAATGGCCGAGTGCCAATGTTTCCTTCACACTGCGCGTGCGCGAACGCTCCAACGCGCACGCGCAGGGTTGCCGGCAGGAAAAAAACTAACTTAAATAGTACCCGCCCTTCCCACTTACAAAATCGGCGCGAGTGTAGGCTCCGCCCCCCTGGGCACCGCGCCAAACAGACAAGGAGCTGCAGGGCTCTCCAGAATCGCGAGTTTTTTTTCCGGCGCCGTTTTAGGCGCGAAAAACGGGCGCCCAGCTCGGAGGGGCGCCCGTTTTTTATCGAGTGGAAACTTGGGCCCTACAAGTTGTGCCTAGACTATCCAGCGGGTAAAAATGACCGAAAGAACTTAAAACCCTATTGATAACAAAGAAAATTGGGTACTCACCAGAGAAAAATTCAAAACGTGTCTAACCGCATCAGCGGACTCACCCCAACTGGCTTCAATACGCAGCAGAGGTCTTCTACCATGTCCGGGGTACAGCAAGGCAAACCAGCTGTAACCAAAGAACCCCAAAACCGCAAAACAGCCCTAGCTGTCAAAGGAAAGGATCTGGTGAGCATTAATCCCTGGAGCCCTAGAGTTTGACCTAGTTAGAGAGTAAGTGGGAGGTGGGAGGTATTTCTGTTGTGGTATTCCCCATTGTTTAGAAATCTTTTGTAAGATTTTACAGTTTTATTGGAGTGTATTTGTGTTATTTGCTTTCTTGAATAAAACCCAAACCTTCTTTGTACAAAACAGTTGTCTGCTGTACTTTATCACACCCTGATTATTAAATCCAGAACCAGGGAGTGGGAGCGATTTGAAACCGCTCTGGTCAGGAAGGCAAGCTGACAGACCACCACCCCCAACAGCAGGAAAAAGAGTGGGAGAGCTAGAGTGATAGGGGATTCTATTGTAAGGGGAAAAAATAGGCGTTTCTGTGGTCACAAACGAAACTCCAGGATGGTATGTTGCCTCCTTGGTGCAAGGGTCAAGGATGTCTCGGAGCTGCTGCAGAGCATTCTGGAGGGGGTGGGGGGGGGGGGTGAACAGCCAGCTACAAGCTGAATTTAGGGAGCTAGGAGTTAAATTAAATCGTAGTACCTCAAAGGTAGTAATCTCAGGATTGCTACCAGTGCCACATGCTAGTCAGAGTAGGAATCGCAGGATAGCTCAGATGAATACGTGGCTTGAGAAATGGTGCAAGGGGGAGGGATTCAAATTCCTGGGACATTGGAACCGGTTCTGGGGGAGGTGAGACCAGTACAAACCGGACGGTCTGCACCTGGGCAGGACCGGAACCAATGTCCTAGGGGGAGTGTTTGCTAGTGCTGTTGGGGAGGGTTTAAACTAAAATGGCAGGGGGATGGGAATCAATGCAGGGAGGCAGAGGGAAGTAAAAAGGGGACAGAGGGAAAAGGTAGGAAGGAGAAAAACAAGAGTGGAGGGCAGAGAAATCAAGGGCAAAAATCAAAAAGGGCCACATTACAACATAATTCAAAAAGGACAAAGAGTGTTAAAAAAACAAGCCTGAAGGCTCTGTGTCTCAATGCAAAGAGCATTCGTAATAAGGTGGATGAATTAACTGCACAAATAGCTGTTAACAGATATGATGTAGTTGGGATTATGGAGACATGGCTCCAGGGTAACCAAGGCTGGCAACTCAACATCCAGTCTATCCTGTCTATCCTTCAATATTCAGGAAGGATAGACAGGAAGGAAAAGGAGGTGGGGTAGCGTTACTGGTTAAAGAGGAGATTAATGCAACAGTAAGGAAGGACATTAGCGTGGATGATGTGGAATCTATATGGGTAGAGCTACGAAACACCAAAGGACAGAAAACATTAGTGGGAGTTGTGTACAGATCACCAAACAGTAGTAGAGAGGTTGGGGAGGCATCAAACAGGAAATTAGGGATGATGCAATAAGGGTACAGCAGTTATCATGGGTGACTTTAATTTACATATTGATTGGGCTAACCAAACTGGTAGCAATATTGTGGAGGAGGAGTTCCTGGAGCGTATAAGGGATGGTTTTCTAGACCAATATGTCGAGGAACCAACTAGAGAGCAGGCCATCGTGGACTGAATGTTGTGTTATGTGAGAGGATTAATTAGCAATCTTGTCGTGCAAGGCCCCTTGGGGAAGAGTGACCATAACATGGTAGAATTCTTCATTAAGATGGAGAGTGACACAGTTAATTCAGAAACGAGGGTCCTGGACTTAAAGAAAGGAAACTTCGATGGTATGAGATGTGAATTGACTAGGATAGACTGGCGAATTATACTTAAAGTGTTGACGGTGGATAGGTAATGGCAGACATTTAAAGACCTCATGGATGAACTACAACAATTGTACATCCCTGTCTGGAGTAAAAATAAAAACAGGAAAGTGGCTTAACCGTGGCTAACAATGGAAATTAGGGAAAGTGTTAAATCCAAGGAAGAGGCACAAAAATTGGCCAGAAAAAGCAGCAAACCTGAGGACTGGGAGAAATTTAGAATTCAGCAGAGGGGGACAAAGGGTTTAATTAGGAAGGGGAAAATAGAGTATGAGAGTAAGCTTGCAGGGAACATAAAAACTGACTGCAAAAGCTTCTATAGATATGTGAAGAGAAAAAGATTAGTGAAGACTAATGTAGGTCCCTTGCAGTCAGAATCAGGTGAATTCATAATGGAGAACAAGGAAATGGCAGACCAATTGAACAAATACTTTGATTCTGTCTTCACTAAGGAAGACACGAATAACCTCCAGAAAATACTAGGGGACCAAAGGTCTAGCGAGAAGGGGATACTGAGGGAAATCCTTATTAGTCAGGAAATGGTGTTAGGGAAATTGAAGGGACTGAAGGCCGATAAACTCTAGGACCTGATATTCTTAAGGAAGTGGTCCTAGAAATAGTAGATGCATTGGTGGTCATTTTCCAACATTCCTTGGACTCCGGATCAGTTCCCATGGATTGGAGGGTAGCTAATGTAACCCCACTTTAAAAAAAAGGAGGGGAGAGAAAACAGGTAATTATAGATCGGTTAGCCTGACATCGGTGGTGGGGAAAATGCTGGAGTCAATTATTAAAGATGTAATAGCAGCGCATTTGGAAAGCAGTGACAGGATCGGTCCAAGTCAACATGGATTTATGAAAGAGAAATCATGCTTGACAAATCCTCTAGAGTTTTTTGAGGATGTAATTAGTAGAGTGGTTAAGGGAGAACCAGTAGATGTGGTGTATTTGGACTTTCAAAAGGCTTTTGATAAGGTCCCACACAAGAGATTAGTGTGCAAAATTAAGGCACATGTTATTGGGGGTAATCTATTGACGTGGATAGAGAAATGGTTGGCAGACAGGAAGCAAAGAGTGGGAATAAATGGGTTCTTTTCAGAATGGCAGGCAGTGACTAGTGGGGTGCCGCAGGGTTCAGTGCTGGGACCCCAGCTATTTACAATATACATTAATGATTTAGATGAAGGAATTGATAGTAATATCTCCAAGTTTGCAGATGACACTAAGTTGGGTGGCAGTGCGAACTGCGAGGAGGATGCTAAGAGACTGCAGGGGGACTTGGACAGGTTAGGTGAGTGGGCAAATGCATGGTAGATACAGTATAATGTGGATAAATGTGAGGTTATCCACTTTGGTGGCAAAAACAGGAAGGCAGAATATTATCTGAATGGTGACAGATTAGTAAAAGGAGAGGTGCAACGAGACCAAGGTGTCATGGTACATCAGTCATTGAAAGTAGGCATGTAGGTGCAGCAGGCAGTAAAGAAAGCAATTGGCATGCTGGCCTTCATAGCGAGGGGATTTGAGTATCGGAGCAGGGAGGTCTTACTGCAGTTGTATAGGGCCTTGGGTGAGACCACACCTTGAGTATTGTGTACAGTTTTGGTTTCCTAATCTGAGGAAGGACGTGCTTGTTATTGAGGGAGTACAGCAAAGGTTCACCAAACTGATTCCCGGGATGGCAGAACTGACATATGAGGAAAGACTGGATCGGCTAGGCTTATACTCACTGGAATTTAGAAGAATGAGAGGGGATCTCATAGAAACGTATAAAATTCTGACAGGGCTGGACAGGTTAGATGCAGCAAGAATGTTCCTGATTTTGTGGAAGTCCAGAACCAGGGGACACAGTCTAAGGATAAGGGGTAAGACATATAGGACTGAGATGAGGAGAAACTTTTTCACCCAGAGAGTTGTGAACCTGTGGAATTCTCTGCCACAGAAAGTTGTTGAGTCCAGTTCATTGGACATATTCAAAAGGGAGTTAGATGTGGCCCTTACGGCTAAAGGGATCAGGGAGTATGGAGAGAAGGCAGGGGTGGGATACTGAGGTTAAATGATCAGCCATGATCATATTGAATGGTGGTGCAGGATCGAAGGGCCGAATGGCCTGCTCCTGCACCTGTTTTCTATGTTTCTATGTTCCTGCGATATCTGGGACCAGACTTTCCTGTGAGCCCCTCAACGTCCGATTGCCCGCTGAGAAGAACTGCTAACGTTTTTTGGTGAATAATGCTGGCGAGAATTTCCATTTTTATGTTTAAAGTAATTAAAACTAATCGTCCGGCGAGAAAATGGCCGTTGCACACTCATTGTCGGTGGTTTTCTCGGCGGTTAAGGGGAAACTTAGTAACATGGGCGGTCGTTACCGGAATGGACGGTATGTAGTAAAATTTAGTCCGAGGCTGTGGTTGGGCCTAGGGAGGGAGGAAAACTTTTTTAAAAATTCAGTAAAAAAAAAATAAAAACGTACAAAGTATTCCCCAGACTCTTTTATACCTAATCGTCATTTAAAATGTTTTAAAAAATCAATAAAGAACCTTTAACTTACCTTTTTTTGCAGGGTCCCCCCTTACCGCCCTGTTTGAACAGCTTTTACAGGGTGGGTCTCTCAACAATCTGGACGTCGGTGGTTGAGGCCAAGCTTACCTGGCGGTTGTTCTCGGCATTGAACGTGAGCGGTTTGGTCCCGGCGAGCGACTTCAGATCTGGGCGATACCAAGGACAAAACGTAAGGGGAAACTTTCGCCAGGCGGAAAAACAGCTGTACCACTGAGAAAATCGCCGAGAAATGAAAGGAAAATCTAGCCCTTGGTTTCAACGACAGCCCGTTGGCACCAAGGATCAGTGTCCAAAGCCACTTTTTAGCGCTGCTTTCTCATCTTTGGGCGTAAAAACTGAATTCATCAGTTGGAGCCCGCACCTAACGCCCGGAGGTAAAATCTACACTCAGGCGGTGACAACACTTCGAAAACGGTGGGATTGAATTTCGGCACCAAGGCGTTTCTCCTTAGTAATGTAGCAATATTTTCTTACTAATACTGGAAGAAGATGTCATTTGAAAATCACTAATAGTTGTCATTTTTACAGTGCAAATTGGAAGGAAACTTTTAAAATTGAGATAGACAGCACTGATCTCTTAGCACTGAACCTTCCTGTTAAAATGTGAAACCTTTCACTGTGTTTCATTCAGCCTCATATTTTGCAGCTTTAGCCGCAGTAAACGCGGTTGGAATGCAAGGGGAATATGCACAGAGAAGCTTCTACTGAAGAAAATATAAGAAAGACTTGCATTTATATCGCGCCTTTCACAGTTCCAAAGTGCTTTGCAGCCAATGAATTACTCATCTGAAGTGCAGCCGCGGTCGTCATGCAGGAAACGCGGCAGCCAGTTTGTGCACAGCAAGCTCCCACAGACAGCTGTATGTTAAGAGCCAGGCAATCTGTTTCTCAGTGCTGTTGGATGGGGGATGATTGTCGCCAGGACACAGGAGAGAACTCCCCCCGCCCCCGCCCCCCCAGCTCTTCTTCCAAATAGTGCCATGGGATCTTTTACACCCACCTGGTGGGCAGACGGGACCTCGGTTTAACATCTCATCTGAAAGACGGCACCTCCGGCAGAGCAGCACTCCCTCACTGGAGCGTCAGGCAAGGTTGTGTGGTAAAGTTCTCTGAAGTGGGTCTTGAACTCAAAACCTTCTGGTCAGACACGCAGCAGCATTGGAATGAGAACAAGGCGGCACTGGTGGGAATGATAGTGCTCAATGGTAACGGCATTGAACAAAGAAAGAAGCTAAGAAACATCATCATCATAGGCAGTCCCTCGAAACGAGGATGACTTGCTTCCACGCCGAAAAGGGACGAGTTCACAAGTGTTTCAATGAAGGACCTAATATTCCGGATCCCGAACTACATCCTGAAGGGTGGAAGATGCCTGTGCGTGGGTTTTTTTAACATGGGGTGGCCGTTACACACCAGCCACCACACGGGCTTGACAGAGCTAAGTCTTGGTCCAGTGGCAAGGGTTAACCAGGACGACTGGAGACCAGCTCTGCTGCACAGACCTAGTGCACACACATATCACAGTGTGGGCTGACCCGTGCTGCCCCTGGGCCCTCAGCTCTTTTGGGCCCTGAACTCCCGCCTCTCCTGGGTCCCGATCACATCCCTCTACGAACTCTCGCCGCTCCTTCGCCCCGACCTCGCCGCTTCTGCTGTACCTGCCCGCACTGCAGTCAGCCGTCGCCCTCCTGCAGTCAGCCATCGTCCTCCTGCAGCAGCATGCGCTGCTCCCTGCAGTGGTATGCCACTAAAGAAAGCAGCGAAGAAGCAACAGCGCAAGAACCGTGACCTGTCCGGCAACATTCGTTGCTGTATCACTGAGAGGGCGCCATGCTACTTGGTCGATCGGGCCCTACACTCTATAACGACACTTCAATTATTTTTATTCTGATGGGTATTGAGTCAGAAAGCCAGAAAAGTGAACCAGCTATGTGATGGACTGGTAAATTATGCAATAACCACTGTGATTGATCCTAATATATAATGTTATATAGGTTCACCATGGGGATTTTCACACAAGGCACTTCTGTTGAAAGTCTGCTCCTGAGTTGTGACAGGAAGTATTAATAATTCCGCACTGTAATGAATCATTTTTCAACACAAAAAAGTATCATTTATTTAAGCACGGATAACAAACAGCATATTACATGAGAGCTGGTATGGAAAAACAAAGAATTTTATCACCCATTTATGAATTTAAGACTCTTCAAGGCTGAATTTGTTTTGTATCAATGATAAGACTAAGCAACCAATATGCTTCATTCCAAAATTGCAAAATAATGACATTCAGAAGTACTTCATTGGCTGTAACTCACTTTGGGACATCCTGAGGTCATGAAAGGCGCCATATAAATGCAAGTCTTTCTTTTATTTCTCATACTCCACCTGCACCCATTGTTAACCTCACCTTGCATAAATTGATATTCTGATCCCACCACTTTGATACAGTCATCATCATCATAGGCAGTCCCTCGGAATCGAGGAAGACTTGCTTCCACTCTAAAAATGAGTCCTTAGTTGGTGAACAGTCCAATACGAGAACCACAGTCCCTGTCACAGGTGGGACAGACAGTCGTTGAGGGAAGGGGTGGGTGGGACTGGTTTGCCGCATGCTCCTTCCGCTGCCTGTGCTTGATTTCTGCATACTCTCGGCGACGAGACTCGAGGTGCTCAACGCCCTCCCGGATGCACTTCCTCCACTTAGGGTGGTCTTTGGCCAGGGACTCCCAGGTGTCAGCAGGGATGTTGCACTTTATCAGGGAGGCTTTGAGGGTGTCCTTGTAACGTTTCCTCTGCCCTGTATTTGATTGAAAGCAGTACTGAGCACAATCCTCATTTGAACAAAGAACAAGAGAGTATATGATGGGAGCGTCTGTCTTTGGTAGCCCCCCAGGTTTCCACCCATTAAATTGGACAGGCAGAAAATCCCAGGGTGGCCAGCACAGAAATGCTAAACCCCAGCCCAGGAAACAACGGTGAGCTTTTATAGAGCAAGTTCTTGGCCTCACCTGAAGTACAGTGGACAATCCATCACTTTATCTCAGGAGGGGACAGTATGGTGCTGTATATAAGAACATAAGAAATAGGAGCAGGAGTAGGCTATTCGGCCCCTTGAGCCTGCTCCTCCATTCAATAAGATCATGGCTGATCTGATCTTGGCCTCAACTCCACTTCCCTGCCTGTTCCCCATAACCCTTGACTCCCTTATTGCTCAAAAATCTGTCTATCTCCACCTTAAGTATATTCAATGGCCCAGCCTCCACAGCTCTCTGGGGCAGAGAATTCTAAAGACCCTCTGAGAGAAGAAATTCCTCTTCATTTGTGTTTTAAATGGGCGGCCATTTACTCTGAAACTATGGCCCCTAGTTCTAGATTCCCCCATGAGGGAGTAAGTTTGACTTTGGGCTAATGTAAAACGGACGATATAAAAGGAAATCAGGAGAGATGTGTAGCAGGCAGCTGCATGGGTATGGCCCAATAGTGATTATGTTATCATCATCAAAGGCAGTCCCTCAAAACGAGGATGACTTGCTTCCACGCCAAAAAGGGATGAGTTCACAGGTGTTTCAATGAAGGACCTAATATTCCAGGCCCTGAACTACATCCTGAAGGCTAGAGTATGCCTGTGCGTGGAGTTTTTTAATGTGTGGTGGCCGTTGCACCCCAGCCACCACACGGGCTTGACAGAGCTAGGTCTTGGTCCAGTGACAATGGTTATCCAATGCGACTGGAGACCTGCTCTGCTGCACTGACCTAGTGCACACATATCGCAGTGTGGGCTGGCCCGTGCTGCCCCTGGGCTCCTGGCCCCGAACTCTCGCCTCTCCTGGGCCCTGATCACGTCCCTCTACAGTCTCTCGCTGCTCCTTCGCCCCAACCTCACCACTCCTGCTGTATCTGCCCACACTCCAATCACCGAACTGGACCTTGGTGATGTCCCTCTTCGCTGCCGTTGCCCTCCTGCACCAGCTCGTGCTGCTCTCTGAAGTAGTATACCTCCATGCTGCCCATGGCCGCACCTCCACTCCTTTTATTGCCCCAACCTGCCGCTGGTGTTCTCATGCAGGTCGGGGCCTCCACACCGTGGTTGTGTTGGTGGACGAGTAATCCAGAGGCCTGGACTGATGATCCAGAGAAATGAGTTCATAATCCCACCACGTCGGCTGGGGAATTTAAATTCTGTTCATTAAATAAATCTGGAATTAAAAAGCTGGTATCAGTAAAGGTAACAACATGCTGCATTTATATAGTGCCTTTAACATAGTAAAATACCCCAAGGTGCTTCGCAGGAGCGTTTTAAAACAAAATTTGACACCGAGTCGCATAAGGAGATATTAGGGCAGGTGACCAAAAGCCTGGTTAAAGAGTTAGGTTTTAAGGAGGAAAGAGAGGTAGAGAGGCGGAGAGGTTTAGGGAGAGAGTTCCGGAGCTTGGGGCTTAGGTAACAGAAGGCATGGCCACCAATGGTTGAGCGATTATAATCAGGGATGCTCAAGAGGGCAGAATTAGAGGAGCGCTGACATCTCGGGGGGTTGTGGGGCTAGTGGTGATTACAGAGATAGGGAGGGGCGAGGCCATGGAGGGATTTGAAAATAAGAATGAGAATGTTATGTATATATTTCATGTGAATTTTAATGAGAATTTTGAAATCGAGGTGTTGCTTAACCAGGAGCTAATGTAGGTCAGCGAGCACAGGGGTAATGGGTGATCAGGACCATGAAACTACCGGATTGTCATTAAAAACCCATCTGGTTCACTAATGTCCTTTAGGGAAGGAAATCTGCCATCCTTACCTGGTCTGGCCTATGTGACTCCAGACCCACAGCAATGTGGTTGACTCTTAACTGCCCTCTGAAATGGTCTAGCAGGCCACTCAGTTGTACCAAACTGCTACAAAAAACTACAATATGAAAAAAATCAGATGGACCAGTCGGCACCAATCTAGGCAACAGTCATGACAAAGGCACACCCAGCCCAGTCGACCCTGCAACGTCCTCCTCACTAACATCTGGGGACTTGTGCCAAAATTGGGAGAGCTGTCCCATAGACTAGTCAAGCAACAG
Source organism: Pristiophorus japonicus (assembly GCF_044704955.1). NCBI lineage: Eukaryota > Metazoa > Chordata > Chondrichthyes > Pristiophoridae > Pristiophorus > Pristiophorus japonicus. Next base: position 155,933,389 of record NC_091985.1, read on the forward strand.
TCTGACATTGTCACTCTCACAGAATCAAACCTTTCAGCCAATGTCCCAGACCCTCCATCACCATCCCTGGGTACGTCCTGTCCCACCGGCAGGACAGACCCACCAAAGGTGGTGGCACAGTGGTATTCCGTTGGGAGGGAGTGGCCCTGGGAGTCCTCAACATTGATTCCGGACCCTATGAAGTCTCATGGGTTCAGGTCAAGCATGGGCAAGGATTACTACCTACCTCTCACCAATCTACCTGTCACAGATGCTTCTGTCCATGGCAGCATTGATAGCAGTGACCACAGCAGTCCTTGTGGAGATGAAGTCCCGTCTTCACACTGAGGACAGCCTCCATCGTGTTGAGTGGCACTACCACCGTGCTAAATGGGATAGATTCACAACAGATCTAGCAGCTCAAAACTGGGCATCCATGAGGCACTGTGGGTCATCAACAGCAGCTGAATTGTATTCCACCACAATCTGTAACCTCATGGCCCAGCATATCCCTCACTCTACCATTACCATCAAGCCAGGGGACCAACCCTGGTTCAATGAGAAGTGTAGAAGAGCATGTCAGGAGCAGCATCAGGGGCACCTAAAAATGAGGTGCCAACCTGGGGAAGCTGCAACACAGGACTACATGCATGCTAAACAGCAGAAGCAGCATGCTATAGATAGAGCTAAGTGATTCCACAATCAACGGATCAGATCAAAGCTCTGTAGTCCTGCCACATCCAGTCATGAATAGTGGTGGATAATTAAACAACTAATGGGAGGAGGAGGCTCCAAAAATATCCCCGTCCCCAATGATGGGAAAGCCCAGCATGTGAGTGCAAAAGGCAAGGCTGAAACATTTGCAAGCATCTTCAATCAGAAGTGCTGAGTGGATGATCCATATTGGCCTCCTCTTGAGGTCCCCACCATCATAGAAGCCAGTCTTCAGCCAATTCGATTCACTCCACGTGATATCAATAAACAGCCTCAAGCCAAGCTGCTCCAGTACAGCTACAACACTGGCATCTATCCAACAAAATAGAAAATTGCCCAGGTTTGTCCTGTCCACAAAAAGCAGGACAAATCCAATCTGACCAATTACCCCCCCATCAGTCTACTTTCAATTATCAGCAAAGTGACGGAAGGTGTTAAGCAGCACTTACTCACCAATAACCTCCTCACCGATGCCCAGTTTGCGTTCCGCCAGGACCACTCGGCTCCAGACCTCATTACAGCCTTGGTCCAAACATGGTCAAAAGAGCTGAATTCCAGAGGTGAGGTGAGAGTGACTGCCCTTTACATCAAGGCAGCATTTGACCGAGTGTGGCATCAAGGAGCCCGAGTAAAACTGAAGTCAATGGGAATCAGGGGGAAAGCTCTTCAGTGGCTGGAGTCAAACCTAGCACAAAGGAAGATGGTTGTGGTGGTTGGAGGTCAATCATCTCAGCTCCAGGACATCACTGCAGGAGTTCCTCAGGGCAGTGTCCTAGGCCCAACCATCTTCAGCTGCTTCATCAATGACCTTCCCTCCATCATAAGGTCAGAAGTGGGGATGTTCGCTGATGACGCCACAGTGTTCAGTGCCATTCACAACTCCTCAGATAATGAAGCAGTCCGTGCCTGCATGCAGCAAGACCTGGAGGACATTCAGGCTTGGGGTGATCAGTGGCAAGTAACATTTGCGCCACACAAGTGCCATGCAATGACCATCTCCAACAAGCGAGAGTCTAACCACCGCTCCATGACATTCAATGGCATTACCATCACCGAATCCCCCACCATCAACATCCTGGGGGTCACCATTGACCAGAAACGTAACTGGACCAGCCACATAAATACTGTGGCAACAAGAGCCGGTCAGAGGCTGGGTATTCTGCGGCGAGTGTCCCACCTCCTGACTCCCCAAAGCCTTTCCACCATCTACAAGGCACAAGTCATGAGTGTAATGGAATACTCTCCACTTGCCTGGATGAGTGCAGCTCCAACAACACTCCAGAAGCTCGACACTATCCAGGACAAAGCATCCCACTTGATTGGCACCCCATCCACTACCGCAAACATTCACTCCCTCCACCACCGGCGCACCGTGGGTGCAGTGTTTACCATCTACAAGATGCTCTGCAGCAACTCGCCAAGGCTTCTTCAGCAGCACCTCCCAAACCCGCGACCTCTACCACCTAGAAGGACAAGGGCAGCAGGCACATGGGAACACCACCACCTCCACGTTCCCCTCCAAGTCACACACCAGCCTGACTTGGAAATATATCGCCGTTCCTTCATCGTCGCTGGGTAAAATCCTGGAATTCCCTCCCTAACAGCACTGTGGGAGTACCTTCACCACACGGACTGCAGCTGTTCAAGAATGCGGCTCACCACCATCTTCTCAAGGGCAATTAGGGATGGCAATAAATGGTGGCCTTGTCAGCAATGCCCACATCCCATTAATGAAACAAAAGGTGATACACAAATTCAAAATAACCCCCAAATTGTCAGCTTGATGTAGGAGCCAATGGGAAACAAGCACTGGCAGCATTGCAGGAAGCAGAATTACAGGAAGTGAGGCTGGAACAGGGTATCAGAGAGGGGCACTATGGGGGGGGGTTAGTGAGGTGGGAGCAGAGTATCAGGGAGGGACACTATATGGGGGGTAGTGAGGTGGGAGCAGGTATCAGGTAGGATACTAGATGGGGGTTAGTGAGGTGGGGGCAGGGTATCAGGGAGGATACTACATGGGGGGTAGCGAGGTGGGGGCAGGGTATCAGGGAGGATACTATATGGGGGGTAGTGAGGTTGGAGCAGAGTATCAGGTAGGATACTATATGGGGGGTAGTGAGGTGGGAGCAGGGTATCAGCAGATTGGTAGGTTGCCTCAGGGAGTGAGATTTATTTTCTAATGAGTCACATTGAAAGGAAATATTAACAATCCTGGCTACTTTGGGGCTATCCCGGATCAGACGTACTCCTCACGTGTTCTCTCTCAACTTAAGGTTGAGGTTACGGATTCCTACAGAAGCTAACTGGGTCTAAAGGTCCGGACTATCTCTCCGTAAGGGAAAGGAACAAGCCAAGAATGCTACCATGCTCCAGCTAGCACTCGTTATTAAGTTTTAGCCAGATTGTAATTATCCCGGATATTGTAAGGGTCTGGGGATCTCTCCTCAGTATTGTATCTCTTCACCAAAAGACTACTTGAGACATAGAAACATAGAAACATAGAAAATAGGTGCAGGAGTAGGCTATTCGGCCCTTCAAGCCTGCACCACCATTCAATAAGATCATGGCTGATCATTCCCTCAGTACCCCTTTCCTGCTTTCTCTCCATATACCTTGATCCCTTTAGCCGTAAGGGCCATATCCAACTCCCTCTTGAATCTATATAATGAACTGGCATCAACAACTCTCTGCGAAAGAGAATTCCAGAGGTTATTAACTCTCTGAGTGAAGAAGTTTCTCCTCATCTCGGTCCTAAATGGCTTACCTCTTATCCTTAGACTATGTGCCCTGGTTCTGGACTTCCCCAACATCGGGAACATTCTTCCTGCATCTAACCTGTCCAGTCCTGTCAGAATTTTATATGTTTCTATGAGATCCCCTCTCATTCTTCTAAACTTCAGTGAATACAGGCCCAGTCGATCCAGTCTCTCCTCATATGTCTGTCCAGCCATCCCGGGAATCAGCCTGGTGAACCTTCGCTGCACTCCTTCAATAGCAAGAACGTCCTTCCTCAGATGAGGAGACCAAAACTGAACACAGTTGAGGCCTCACCAAGGCCCTGTACAGCTGCAGTAAGACCTCCCTGCTCCTATACACAAATCCCCTAGCTATGAAGGCCAACATGCCATTTGCCTTTTTCACCACCTGCTGCGGCTGCATGCCAACCTCAATGACTGATGAACCATGACACCCAGGTCTCGTTGCACCTCCCCTTTTCCTAATCTGCTGCCATTCAGATAATATTCTGCCTTCGTGTTTTCACATTTATCCACATTATACTGCATCTGCCATGTATTTGCCCACTCACCTAACCTGTCCAAGTCACCCTGCAGCCTCTTAGCATCCTCCTCACAGCTCACACCGCCACCCAGCTTAGTGTCATCTGCAAACTTGGAGATATTACTCTCAATTCCTTCATCTAAATCATTGATGTATATTGTAAATAGCTGTGGTCCCAGCACTGAGCCCTGCGGCACCCCACTAGTCACTGCCTGCCATTCTGAAAAGGACCCATTTATTCCGACTCTCTGCTTCCTGTCTGCCAACCAGTTCTCTATCCACGTCAGTACATTACCCCCAATACCATGTGCTTTAATTTTGCAAATCAATCTCTTGTGTGGGACCTTGTCAAAAGCCTTTTGAAAGTCCAAATACACCACATCCACTAATTATCCCTTGTCCACTCTACCAGTTACATCCTCAAAAAATTCTAGAAGATTTGTCAAGCATGATTTCCCCTTCATAAATCCATGCTGACTTGGACCGATCCTGTCACTGCTTTCCAAATGCGTTGCTATTTCAGCTTTAATAATTGATTCCAACATTTTCCCCACTACTGATGTCAGGCTATAATTCCCCGTTTTCTCTCTCCCTCCTTTTTTAAAAAGTAGTGTTACATTAGCTACCCTTCAGTTCATAGGAACTGATCCAGAGTCGATAGACTGTTGGAAAATGATCACCAATGCATCCACTATTTCTAGGGCCACTTCCTTAAGTACTCTGGGATGCAGTCTATCAGATCCTGGGGATTTATTGGCCTTCAATCCCATCAATTTCCCCAACACAATTTCCTGGCTAATAATGATTTCTTTCAGTTCCTCCTTCTTGCTAGATCCTCGGTTCCCTAGATTTTCCGGAAGGTTATTTGTGTCTTCCTTCGTGAAGACAGAACCAAAGTATTTGTTCAATTGGTCTGCCATTTCTTTGTTCCCCATTATAAATTCACCTGATTCTGACTGCAAGGGACTGTCTTATAAGAACATAAGAACATAAGAATTAGGAACAGGAGTAGGCCATCTAGCCCCTCGAGCCTGCTCCGCCATTCAATAAGATCATGGCTGATCTGGTCGTGGACTCAGCTCCACTTACCCGCCCTTAATTCCCTTATTGGTTAAAAATCTATCTATCTTTGACTTGAAAACATTCAATGAGCTAGCCTCAACTGCTTTCTTGGGCAGAGAATTCCACAGATTCACAACCCTCTGGGAGAAGAAACTCTTTCTCAACTCGGTTTTAAATTGGCTCCTCCGTATTTTGAGGCTGTGCCCCCTAGTTCTAGTCTCCCCTACCAATGGAAACAACCTCTCTGCCTCTATTTTGTCTATCCCTTTCATGATTTTAAATGTTTCTATAAGATCACCCCTCATCCTTCTGAACTCCAAGGAGTAAAGACCCAGTCTACTCAATCTATCATCATAAGGTAATCCCCTCATTTCTGGAATCAGCCGAGTGAATCGTCTCTGTACCCCTTCCAAAGCTAGTATATCCTTCCTTAAGTAAGGTGACAAAAACTGCACGCAGTACTCCAGGTGCGGCCTTACCAATACCTTATACAGTTGCAGCAATACAGTCTTCACTAATCTTTTTCTCTTCACATATCTATAGAAGCTTTTGCAGTCAGTTTTTATGTTCCCAGCAAGCTTCCTCTCATACTCTATTGTCCCCCTCCTAATAAAACCCTTTGTCCTCCTTTGCTGATTACAAAATTCTCCCAGTCCTCAGGTTTGTTGCTTTTTCTGGCCAATTTATATGCCTCTTCCTTGGATTTAACACTATTCTTAATTTCACTTGTTAGCCACGGTTGAGCCACCTTCCCCGATTTATTTTTACTCCAGACAGGGATGTACAATTGCTGAAGTTCATTCGTGTGATCTTTAAATGTTTGCCATTGCCTATCCATCATCAACCTTTTAAGTATCATTCGCCAGTCTATTCTAGCCAATTCATGTCTTATACCATCGAAGTCACCTTTCCTTAAGTTCAGGACCCTAGTCTGTGAATTAACTGTGTCACTCTCCATCTTAATAAAGAATTTTACCATATTATTGTCACTCTTCCCCAAGGAGCCTCACACGAACAGATTGCTAATTAATCCCCTCTCATTACACAAGACTCATTTTCTCTTTCCCACGGCAGCTGGTGATGATTCCACCATTCACACCCCATCTAAACTCAACTGTTGTTTCCTAACTTGTGCCATTATCATCTCATTTTTTGCCAACAACCCTTTTGTCTCTAATCTCTCCTGCCTTCCACCTGATCACAGACCTTCCTTTTTGTTCTTTCCTCCCCTCCACCTTTCACTGCCCTGCATTTACATACGAACAACGAAGGACAAGTAAAGCCCATCTGGCCCATTGAGCCTGTCCCACGTCTAGCATTGTTATGAATGCTAAATAGTGAAATTTACTCTTAAATACATATCTAGGCCATAAAATGCATTCCTTAAGAATCTGTTATATCTCAAACTTTTCTAGTTCTGACGAAGGGTCTTCGACCTGAAACGTTAAGTCTGTTTCTCTCTCCATAGATGCTGCCTGACCCGCTGAGATTTCCAGCATTTTCTGTTTTTGAAGCAACACTGATATTGGGATGTATTAAAAAGACAGTATTGAGCGGCGATAGTGGGGTAACCCCACCACTTTGTCCATCACTGGTGCAGCCTCGCTCAGAAAACTGCGCACAGTTCTGATCGTTGCAGAACATAAAGGATTTTGCAGTTATTGAACAGATACACAAGAAGGCCACCAGAATGATTGAGGGGACGGAGGGATTGGATTGTGAGGAGCGATTATGTAAATCGGTTCTGTGTTGTATCAGTCTCTGTGACAGTACCTAGCAATGATATCACGCAATGATCTCATGCCATGTCATCCTGTCACCTTTTACAGAAGAAGCTATCGACGATGAGGTCCGTGCAGAGGCGAACGGGTGGGGGGCCACCAGTCCCCAGCGACATCACAGAGATGGAGGAGCGGGTGCTCGCACTCGTGGGGAAGCAGCCCCCGGACAGCCACGGAAGCATCTGCAGACCCTGAAGTGATGCCACGTGAGTAAAGCTTACACCATTGTGTGATGTAAAGTCAATAGATGTCACACCCACTCATATCCAAACAATCATTTATGATAAGTGATTTCAAAAATTGTCATAGAAATAATGCTGGCCTCATGAAAATCATTGCAATGCAAATTGGTTGATGGTCATGAAATATGATGTCTGTGATGATTTTGATAGCGGTGGTGCTTTTGTCGTACATATGCTGTGTGTAGCGCTGGACTCACCTTGTGATCCTAGCACCCCCTTCTCCTCTAATAACCTCATTTGTGTTTTGCAGCTCAGCCAGCAGTGCGGCCCCAGGTAAGGCCACAGAGGCCAGAAGGTGGGGGCGCGGGGCCTGACTCTCCGGACGATCCTACATCTGGTGCTGAGGAGCTCCGATTCTCGCCCGTCAATTTGCTGGGTCTGTTCTCCACAGATGAGAGCATCGACTCGAAGAACCTGCATCGCCACGCTCCAGAAGCCATTCCACCCCAAGGCCATCTAGTGGTCTTCTGGTCATTCCCGCCTCCACTATGGAGGTACCAGCCCCAAGCACCTTGCTACAGGGCACCCCATTTGTTCCCAGGATGGTGCCGACCCCACGGAGGCCTCGTGGATGCGGCAGGTCTGGTCCCTGAGCGCCACATGAGAGCGGAGAGATGGTACAGTTGTTCAGGAGGACTGTAGACATTGGTGACCAGCTCATCGAAGCATTGGGGGGCATATCCCGACAGCTGGCCACCATGACTGAGTATGTTCCGCAGATGGCCGAGTCCCTGGATGCGATAGCCAGTAACACTGCTGGCACAGGCCTCCCAGTGTTCCCCGAGCACGGCACTCCACCCCTAGGTTCCGCACCACCACTGCGAATGACAGATGAGAGCAAGGACCAAGATCCTGCTTCTGCATCAGAGAATGTTGCCCCCTCGGCACCCCCCACTCCCGTACCCGTGCACCCACCGCATCTGTCTACATCCCTCCCAATGAGGCACTGCCTGAGGAGCTCCTCGGCCAGGCGCCGTGGAGAGAGGAGGGGAAGGGGTAGAGGTGGGGAGAAGAAGGGGAGGGGGGAAGGAAAGTGAGGTGCATGTCCACAGGTGATGGCTGTGTTATATCTCCATCCGGGTGTATGCAATTTGTTGTAATGTATGGGCGCTGGGGACCACGCTCCTGCTTTGCCTCTGTATTCTGTGTTGTTGGACATGTTGACCATTTGATTGATGTCAATGGTGGAAAAAGTTGGGTGTGGGCGGGGGTTGTGTGTTATTGGCTGTGATACTTATGATTTCAGACCAATATTGGATAAAAATTTTTTTATTGAACATAACCTTGTTGCGCATTGTCTCAGATAGCTGGACTGTTACACACTGGTGATTCCTTAATATGAAAGGATTAAATAAAACAAGTTCAATCAACGTAAACTTTAACTGGCACCAAGGTGATGGGCACCATTGATGTCTGAACTGCACACACACAGCAATGTGTCAGCATTGTCACTCACAGCAACGTTCTTTCAGGCAAATCGTTCAGATATCAGCTCCTCACATAAGAGTCTTGCAGCTATGTAGCCACCATGGGCCCTTTCCTGCTATCTGGATGGGGGTCGTGGGCATGGTTGCATAGTCAGCCTGATTGTCTGGCCCTAGGTCAGCGTCCAGCTCCTCGTTGTCCTCTTCCTCTCTTTCCTGAGGTGGAGCATCAGTCCCTTTTGGCAATTCTTGGCCCCTCCTGATAGCCAGGTTGTGGAGCATAGAGCACACGACCACGAATTTACCTACTTGCTCAGCGTTGTATTGTAGCTCCCCTCCTGAGTGGTCCAGACACCTGAAACGCTGCGTAAGCACAGTTATTGTTTTCTGGACCACATTGCATGTGTCTCTGTGGCTCTGGTTGTATCGCTTCTCGGTCTCGGTGTGGGTGTCATGCAGGGGGTTCATCAGCCAGGTGGCTAGGCCATATCAGTTATCACCAAGCATCCAGCATTGTCCTTGCGGCTGACTCTTAAAGATGTCAGAGACAGTGCTCTCATGCAGAATGTGAGCCTCATTGTGCCCGGACATTTGGCATTCACTTCCTTGATGATCTGGTTGTGGTCAACAACTAGTCAGACCTTCAGGGAGTGAAATCCTTTTCTGTTCCTGAGAAGGTGGCTGCATGGTGATGTGAGTGCAATGTATTGCTCCCTACACCCTGGGGAACTTAGCAATATGGTAGAATGCTCCAGCCCCATCAGTCTCAGCCTCTGTGGTCATGGGGAAACTGATAAAGTTTATGCTTCTCACCTCCGTGACTTGCCTAATGCAGTGATTGATGGCATGGTGAGACAGAGGGAAAATCTCGACCGCGGAGGCCTGAAAGGAACCGGACGTGTAGAAAGACAGTGCCGTGATGACCTTGACCTCGACCGACACTGATGTCCTGATGGCAGGCTGCATCTGTGGCCTGATGAGCTCACATATTTCACTGATCACTACCTTGTGGAAGCGCAGTCTCTGAAGGCAGGTGTGCTCAGACACGTCGAGGTAAGACCTCTTTTCCCTGTACGTGCGGGGTGTGTATGGTCTGGCCCTCCTCCTCATTTTTACACATCTTAAATTGGGGACATAATGATGTGCATCACACATTGAGCCATCTGCACTCTGCAGCATCTGCGTATTAATCGATGCAGGCTGAGAAATGGCTGGCCCCATTGCAATGAAAGTATAATAGCGAGTGATCAGAAGCAATAATTTCCTCATTAAAATACACCTACAGTAAACCCCCAATAGTCCAGAGCCTGAAAATATGACTGTTGAGATGGTCACTTCACCTGAGAAGAACTCCAGAGTCAATGCAAACTCCCCCGAAGTTGAAGCAGCCTTTTGAATGAAGCGACCTGCAATTTAAAAAATGGCGCCCACACCACTGGCTTTAGTTCAGAAGAGTTCCACTTTTTCTGGGCGGTTTTTTGGGTGAGTGATATTGTGGATGATATGTGTGCGAGGTGCTGAAAGTGATGGTGGGCGATCTCCTGGGCGTTAGTTTCGCCAAATGTGCTCTTTACAACAAAAAAATGTGGGCGGACGGTATTATTGAATCTCGCCGTTAATTCCTTGTGGAAAATAATGCTGGGCGATATTATGGGCGTTGGTTTCGCCCATTCTGATGATTCCACCCCAAATCATGGGCGGGGGTATTATTTTTTCCCGGCAATATGCTCGGCGATAAGTTTCCGACAGTTTCAATTTTGTGGCAAAATGGGTGATATATGGGCGTTATACGTCATTTCAGCGGTAAAATGGGCATTAAGTGAGCGTTAAGCATGCAAAAAACGAGGAAACTCTAGCCCTAGGTCTGTAGCTCTGCAGGTTACAGCACTTCAAGTGCACATCCAAGTACTTTTTAAATATTGATTGGGACAAATTTAGTGTGAAGTGTATAAAGGGTGCAGAATGCTTGAAATGCATTCAAGAGAACCTTTTTAGTCAATATTTAGCAAGCCCAACACGAGAGGGGGTGGTCTTGGATTTAGTTTTGGGGAATGAAGCTGGGCAGGTTGAAGGGGTATTAGTGGGAGAGCACTTGGGTGCCAGTGACCATAATTCAGTCAGATTCAAGTTGGTTATGGATAAGGATAAGAATAGGCCTGGAATAAAAGTTATGAATTGGGGAAAAGCTAATTTTGCTAATTTAAGGAGTGATTTGGCCATGGTGGACTGGAAACAGCTACTTGTGGGTAAAGCAGTGTTGGAACAGTGGGAGGCATTCAAGGAGGAGATCCGGAAGGCTCAGGCCAAACATGTGCCCTTAAAGAAAAAGACTGCGAAAAATAATTCTAGAGACCCCTGGATGTCTAGGGACTTACAGGGGAGGATTAAGAAAAAAAGAGACGCTAATGTCATATTACAATGGCTAAATACTATAGAATCTTTAGAGGAATATAGAAAGATAAAGTTAAGAAAATTAAAATGGATATTAGGAATGCTAAGAGAGAGCACGAGAAATTCTTGGCTAGTAAAATTAAGGAAAAACCTAAGATATATAAATATATTAAGAGTAAGAGGGTAACTAAAGAAAGGGTAGGGCCTATTAGAGACAATGAGGGTAATCTTTGTGTGGAGGTGGAAGATGTTGGTAGGGTTCTTTACGAATACTTTGCATCTGTTTTCACAAAGGAAAGGGGCAATGCAGATACTGCTATCGAGGAGGAATGTGATATTTTGGATGAAATAAATATAGTGAGAGAGGAAGTATCACTATATAGCTTTGAAAGTAGATAAGTCCCCAGGCCCGGATGAAATGCATCTCAGGCTGTTGAGCGAAGTAAAAGAGGAAATAGCAGAGGCCTTGACCATCACTTTGGATTTGGGCATGGTGCTGGAGGATTGGAGGACTGCTAATGTAGTACCCTTGTTTAAGAAGGGAGAAAGGGATAGGTCAAGTAAGTACAGGCCTGTCAGCCTAACCTCAGTGGAGGGAAAATTATTGGAAAAAATCCTGAAAGACAGGATAATTCTACATTTGGAAAGTCAAGTATTAATTAGGGACAGTCAGCACGGATTTGTTAAGGGAAGATCGTGTTTGACTAACCTGATTGAATTTTTTGAGGACGTAACCAAGAGGGAGTGCATACGATGTAGTGTATATGGACTTTAGCAAAGATTTTGATAAGGTCCCACATGATAGACTGGTCATGAAGGTTAAAGCCCATGGGATCCAGGGCAAAGTGGCAAGTTGAATCCAAAATTGGCTTGGAGGTAGGAAGCAAAGGGTAATGATTGATGGATGTTTTTGTGACTGGAAGGATGATTCCAGTGGGGTTCCGCAGGGCTCAGTACTGGGTCCCTTGATTTTTGTGGTATACATCAACGATTTAGATTTGAATATAGGGAGCATAATTAAAAAGTTTGCAGACGACACAAAAATTGGCTGTGTGATTGATAATGAAGAGGAAAGTCATGGGCTGCAGGAGGATATCAATCTACTGGTCAGGTGGGCAGAGCAGTGGCAAATGGAATTTAATTCAGAGAAGTGTGAGGTGATGCACTTTGGGAGGGCTAATAAGGAAAGGGTATGCACATGAAGTGGTAGGCCACTTAATAGTGTAGATGAACAAAGGGACCTTGGAGTGCTTGTCCACAGATCCCTGAAAGTAACAGTACCGGTGGATAAGGTAGTTAAGAAGGCATACGGTATGCTTGCCTTTATTGACCGAGACATAGAATATAAGAGCAGGGAGGTTATGCTTAAATTGTATAATACTTTGGTTCGGCCACAGCTGGAGTATTGCGTGCAGCTCTGGTCGCCGTATTATAGGAAGGACGTGATTGCACTAGAGAGGGTGCAGAGCAGATTTACTAGGATACTGCCTGGAATGGAGAATCTTAGTTATGAGGACAGATTGGATAGGCTGGGTTTGTTCTCATTGGAACAGAGGAGGTTGAGAGGAGACCTCATTGAGGTGTACAAAATATTGAGGGGCCTGGACATGGTGGATAGTAAGGGCCTATTTCCATTGGTGGAGGGGTCTATTACAAGGGGGCATAGTTTTAAGGTGGTTGGTGGAAGGTTTAGAGGAGATTTGAAGAGGGGGGGGGCTTCTTTAGGCAGAGGGTTGTGGGGATCTAGAACTCGCTGCCTGGAAGAGTGGTGGTTGCAGAAACCCTCACCACTTTTAAAAGATGGTTGGATGGGCACTTAAAGTGCAGTAACCTGCAGGGTTACGGTCCTAGAGCTGGTAATTGGGATTAGACTGGATGACCTTTTGTTGGACGGCGCAGATATAATGGTAAGTACTGCATGGAATACGGCCAAGGTGATCTCCTGGACTAGTTTCGATCGCCTGGATGGGTCGGAGAGGAATTTCCCCAGATTTTTTCTCCCTAAATTGGCCTGGGTTTTTATCTGGTTTTTGCCTCTCCCAGGAGATCACATGGCTCCGGTTGGGGTGGAGTGTAGAATGTTTTAGTATCAGGGGTGTCAGAGTTGTGTGAGGCGGACTGGTTGGGCTGGGTGTTCTTTGCCTTTCCGTCATTGTTCATAGGTTTATATGTAACCTTTAGGGCTACTGACCAAGGGCCGTGCAGCTCTTTTTCGGCCGGCGCGAACACGATGGGCTGAAATGGCCTCCTTCTGCGCTGTAAATTTCTATGTTTCTAAATGTGGTGAGGGTTTCTGCCTCTACCACCCTTTCAGGCAGTGATTTCCAGACCCCCACAACCCTCTGAGTGAAGACATTTCCCCTCAAATCCCCTCTAAACCTTCTGCCAATTACTTTGAATTTATGCCCCCTTGTTGTTGACCCCTCTGCTAAGGGAAATAGGCCCTTTCTATCAACTATATCTGGCCCCTCATAATTTTATACACCTCAATGAGGTCTCTCCTCAGTCTCCTCTGTCTAAGGAAAACAAACCCAGCCTATCCATTCTGTCCTCATAGCTAAGATTCTCCACTCTCGGCAACATCCTCGTAAATCTCCTCTGTACCCTCTCCAGTGCAATCACATCCTTCCTGCAAAGTGGTGACCAGAACTGCATGCAGTACTCTAGCTGTGGCCTAACCAGGATTTTATACAATTCAAGCATAACCTCCCTGCTCTTATATTCTATGCCTCGGCTAATAAAAACTAGCATTCTGTATGCCTTCTTAACCACCTTATCTACCTGGTCTGCTACTTTCAGGGATCTGTGGACATGCACTCCAAGATCCCTTTGTTCCTCTTCACTTTTAAGTGTTCTACCATTTATTGTGTATGCCCTTTCCTTGTTAGCCCTCCCCAAATGCATTACTTCACACTTGTCCGGATTGAATTCCATTTGCCACTGTTCTGCCCACCTGACCAGTTCATTGTTATCATCCTGCAGTCTACAACTTTCTTCTTCATTATTAACCGCACAGCCAATTTTTCTATCATCTGCAAACTTCTTAATCATACCCCCAACATTCAAGTCTAGAGTGTTGAAGTATACCACAAGAAGCAGGGGACCTAGTACTGAGCCCTGCGGAACCCTACTGGAAACATCCTTCCAGTCACAAAAACACCCATCAACCATTGCCCTCTGCTTCCCGCCTTTGAGCCAATTTTGGATCCAACTTGCCATTTTGCCCTGGATCCCATGGGTTTTTAATTTCGTAATCAGTCTGCCATGTACATCCCTGTCTGGAGTAAAAATAAAACGGGGAAGGTGGCTCAACCGCGGCTAACAAGGGAAATTAAGGATAGTGTTAAATCCAAGGAAGAGGCAGATAAATTGGCCAGAGAACCTGAGAACTGGGAGAAATTTAGAATTCAGCAGAGGAGGACAAAGGGTTTAATTAGGAGGGGGAAAATAGAGTATGAGAGTAAGCTTGCCGGGAACATAAAAACTGACTGCAAAAGCTTCTATAGATATGTGAAGAGAAAAAGATTAGTAAAGACAAACGTAGGTCCCTTGCATTCAGATTCAGGTGAATTTATAATGGGGAACAAAGAAATGGCAGACCAGTTGAACAAATACTTTTGTTCTGCCTTCACGAAGACACAAATAACCTTCTGGAAGTACTAGGGGACCAAGGGTCTGGTGAGAAGGAGGAACTGAAGGAATCAATTATTAAAGATGAAATAACAACGCATTTGGAAAGCAGTGATCGAAACGGTCCAAGTCAACATGGATTTATGAAAGGGAAATCATGCTTGACAAATCTTCTGCAATTTTTTGAGGATGTAACTAGTAGCGTGGACAAGGGAGAACCAGTGGACGTGGTGTATTTGGACTTTCAAAAGGCTTTTGGCAAGGTCCCACACGAGATTGGTGTGCAAAATTAAAGCACATGGTATTGGGGGTAATGTATTGACATGGATAGAGAACTGGTTGGCAGACAGGAAGCAGAGAGTCAGGATAAACGGGTCCTTTTCAGAATGGCAGGCAGTGACTAGTGGGGTGCCGCAGGGCTCAGTGCTAGGACCCCAGCTATTTACAATATAGATTAATAATTTGGATGAAAGAATTGAGTGTAATATCTCCAAGTTTGCAGATGACACGAAACTGGGTGGCGGTGTGAGCTGTGAGGAGGACGCTAAGAGGCTGCAGGGTGACTTGGACAGGTTAGGTGAGTAGGCAAATGCATGGCACATGCAGTATAATGTGGATAAATGTGAGGTTATCCACTTTGGGGGCAAAAACACGAAGGCAGAATATTATCTGAATGGCGGCAGGTTAGGAAAAGGGGATGTGCTACGAGACGTGGGTATCATGGTACATCAGTCATTGAAAGTTGGCATACAGGTACAGCAAGCAGTGAAGAAGGCAAATGATATGTTGGCCTTCTTAGCTAGGGGTTTTGAGTATAGGAGCAGGGAAGTCTTACTGCAGTTGTACAGGGCCTTGGTGAGGCCTCACCTGGAATATTGTGTTCAGTTTTGGTCACCTAATCTGAGGAAGGACGTTCTTGCTATTGAGGGAGTGCAACGAAGGTTCACCAGACTGATTCCCGGGATGGCTGGACAGACATATGAGGAGAGACTGGATCGACTGGGCCTGTATTCACTGGAGTTTAGAAGGATGAGAGGGGATCTCATAGACACATATAAAATTCTGAGTGGACTCGACAGGTTAGATGCAGGAAAAATGTTCCCGATGTTGGGGAGGTCCAGAACTAGGGGACACAGTCTAAGGATAAGTGGTAAGCCATTTAGGACTGAGATGAGGAGAAACTTCTTCACTCAGAGAATTGTTAACCTGTGGAATTCCCTGCCGCAGAGAGTTGTTGATGCCAGTTCATTGGATATATTCAAGAGGGAGTTAGATATGGCCCTTACAGATAAAGGGATCAAGGGGTATGGAGAGAAAGCAGGAAAGGGGTACTGAGGTGAATGATCAGCCATGATCTTATTGAATGGCGGTGCAGGCTCGAAGGGCCGAATGACCTACTCCTGGACCTATTTTCTATGTTTCTATGTTTCTATATGGGACCTTGTCATAAACCTTGCTAAAATCCATATACACTACATCAAATGCACTAGCCTCATTGGCCTTCCTTGTTACCGCCTCAAAAAATTCAAACAAATTAGTCAGACATGACCTCCCATTGACAAATCCATGCTGACTGTCCTTGATTAATCTGTGTCTTTCTGAATGAAGAGTTATCCTGTCCTTCAGAATTTTTTCCAATAATTTTCCCACCACTGACATTAGGCTGACTGGTCTTTAATTACTCGGTCTTTCCCTTTCTCCCTTCTTAAACAACAATACACCATTAGCTGTCCTCCAGTCCTCTGGCACCACACCTGAAGCCAGAGAGGATTGGAAAATGATGGTCAGAGCCTCTGCTATTTCCTCTTTTGCTTCGCTTAACAGCCTGGGATACAGTTCATCTGGGCCTGGGGACTTATCCACTTTTAAAGCTGCTAAACCTCTTAATACCTCCTCTCTCCCTATGTTTATTTCATCTAATATTTCACACTCCACCTCCCCGATAGCAGTATCTGCATCGCCCCTCTCTTTTGTGAAAACAGACGCAAAGTATTCATTAAGAACCATACCCATGAATCTCGCCTCCACACAGAGATTACCCTCATGGTCTCTAATAGGCCCTACACTTTCTTTAGTTATCCGCTTGCTCTTAATATATTTATAACACATCTTTGGGTTTTCCTTGATTTTACTTGCCAGTAATTTTTCATGCTCTCTCTTTGCCTTCCTAATATCCTTTTTAATTTCAGCCCTGCACTTTCTATATTTCTCTAGAGATTCTGCAGTATTTAGTCCTCGGTATCTGTCATAAGCCTCCCTTTTTTTCTTTATCCTACCCTGTATGTCCCTAAACATCCAGGGGGCTCTAGATTTGTTAGTCCCACCCTTTTTTTTTAGGGGCACATATTTGGTCTGAAACCTCCGGATCTCCTCCTTAAAGAAATAAGAGCAGGAGTAGACCATTTGGCCCCTCGAGCCTGCTCCACCATTCAATAAGATCATGGCTGATCTGATCTTGGCCTCAACTCCAGTTCCCTGCCTGCTCCCCATAACCCTTCACTCCCTTATCGTTCAAAAATCTGTCCAGCGCCATCTTAAATATATTCAATTACCCAGCCTCCACAGCTCTCTGGGGCAGAGAATTCCAAAGATTCACGACCCTCTGAGAGAAGAAATTCCTCCTCATCTCCGTTTTAAATGGGTGACCCCTTATTCTGAAACTATGCCCCCTAGTTCTAGATTCCCCACAAGGTGAAACATCCTCTTTGCATCTACCCTGTCAAGCCCCCTCAGAATCTTGTACGTTTCAATGAGATCATCTCTCATTCTTCTAAACTCCAATGAGTATAGGCCCAACCTGCTCAACTTTTCTTCATAAGACAACCCCTTCATCTCAGGACTCAACCTGATCCCCGAATACTTCTTCCACTTAGTACCATAGGTGGTGGGGGTGTTTGGAACATCGGCCCTGCTAGCTATTTACTTAACAGTGTCCTTGTGAATATCATACTTGATTGTTCCCCTCTGAGACTAATCTCTTTTGAACAATAAATATTGGCTTGGTGCTAACAATTTCCCATTTGGTTACAGACATGTGTAAGTAATGTGTATAACCTTTGGTTTCCTGTGATTAAAGGAAAAGGCAAAAAACAAAATCAATGTGTGACTGGGTTGACTGCTCAGAATATTGACTATAAATCACAGATCAAAAGCAATGGGTCACCAAGATAATGCTCGAGACCCAGATCCATTGAAACAGTAACACTCAGCTCCAGCATCTCACTGTACTGGTGCCACTTGGAATAACTTTCAAAAGGGAATTGGACATATACCTATAAATAAATAATTTGCAGGGCTATGTGAAAGAGCGAGAGTAAGACTAATTGGATAGCTCTTTCAAAGAACTGACATGGGCATGATGGGCCAAATGGCCTCCTTCTGTGTAATAAGATTCTATGGGCTAGACTTTCCACTTCACATCGCCCATCTATTGCCCATATATCGCCCAAAATGGACTTCTATCATCCATTTTGAACAAAAATTGGAAACTGGGCCAGAAACATCGCCGGAAAATTAAGCCCCCAAGTTTTGGCTCACTTCGCCGAACTGATCGCTGAGGTGATCGCCCACACATCGCCCATCCCAACTTTCAGCACATCGTCGGCACTTCGCGGTAGACAAGCTGATTGCTCGCCGAGAACATCGCTGGGTAATAGTTGCTTTTCCCGGGATTTACTGAAGGAAATGGGCACTACAGATACCATTTTGAAGATCGGAGGATGGGTGGAGCCAGCTAAAAAAATCGTGCTTAGATAGTTGTGAGTTAGTTAAGAGTCCTGTATCGATAGATCTGCTCTGATTATTACTTATATTTAATTTTACTAATAGTAGCCTAGTGGATTAGGCAATTTTTAGTGAAAAGTGCATTAATACCAAGTGAAAATAATTATTGAAAGTGATGGGGCCTAGTGTTAGACCAGGGCTGGAATAGAGAGAGTATCCTACAGACGCGTGGTGGATCAAACAGGGTCATGCAAATGAAAAAGATATTAGGCAATTCAACTTTGAACTTTTTCCTTGGCTCCACTTGAACCGGGCTGGAACCAATGATCTGGCGAACCGAATAACTCGGGCAGTAGACAGGGCTTTAAACTAATGAGGTGTGTTGGGCGGGGTGGGGGTGGGGGGGGGGCGGGCGGCTTGGGGAGGTATCAGGAGAGACTGCATTTTAAAGCAGCAAGAGAAATGTCAAGGCTCTAAAGCAGAGCAGAGTTTTGGGTAAAAAATAAACAGAGTGGGTCAGGAAGGGACAGAGAGATTAACAAAGGTAATAAGGTATCAGTGACTAAGGTAAAATCAGGGAAGAATAGAAATAAGTCAAAGCTAAAGGCACTATATCTGAATGCATGAATTATTCGCAAATAGATGAATTAATAGTGCATTTAGAAATTAATAGGTTTGATCTAATAGCCATTATGGAAACGTGGTTGCAAAGTGACCAAGGTTGGGAACTAAATACTCCAGAATATTTAACTTTTAGAAGAGATAGGCAAAATGGAAAAGGAGGAGGGGTAGCCCTGATAATAAAGGATGGGAGAAAGACAGTAGAGAGAAAGGATCTTAGCTCTGAAAATCAAGAAATAGAATCAGTTTGGGTGGAGCTAAGAAACAGCAAGGGG
Organism: Pristiophorus japonicus; assembly: GCF_044704955.1. Lineage (NCBI taxonomy): Eukaryota > Metazoa > Chordata > Chondrichthyes > Pristiophoridae > Pristiophorus > Pristiophorus japonicus. The sequence continues at coordinate 155,952,510 of NC_091985.1, forward strand.
CAGAAAACATTGGTGGGAGTTGTTTGTAGGCCCCCAAACAATAGTTGTAATGTAGGGCAGTGTATAAATCAGGAAATTAGAGATGCATGTAACAAAGATAATATAATAATCATGGAGGACTTTAATCTATATATAGACTGAGCAAAGCAAATTTGCAGTAATAGTGTGGAGGACGAATTCATGGAATGTATACAAGATGGTTTTCTAAATCAGTATGTTGAGGAACCAACCAGGGAACAGACTAATTTAAATCTAGTATTGTGCAATGAGAAAGGGCTAATTAATAACCTTGTAGTAAAGGGACCCTTAGGGAAGTGTAACCATAATATGATAACATTTTATATTAAGTTTGAAAGTGATTTAGTTAAATCCGAAACTAGAGTCTTAAATCTAAACAAAGCAAACTACATAGGTATGAGGGGAGAGTTGCCCAAGGTAGATTGGGAAACTACATTAAAAGGTATGATGGTAGGCAAGTAATGACTAGCATTTAACGGACAGAAAACAGAGAGTAGGAATAAGCGGGTCATTTTCGGGTTGGCAGGCTGTAACTAGTAGTTATCACAAGGATCAGTGCTTGGGTCCCAGCTATTCACAATCTATATCAATAATTTGGATGAGGGGGCCAAATGTAATATATCCAAGTTTGCTGATGATATAAAGCTCGGTGGGAATGTAAGTTGTGAGGGGGATGCAAAGAGGCTTCAAGGGGATATAGACAGGCCAAGTGAGTGGGCAAGAACATGGAAAATGGAATATAATGTGGAGAAATGTGAAGTTTTCCACTTTGGTAGGAAAAATAGAAAAGCAAGGTATTTTTTAAATGGTGAGAGATTGGGAAATGTTGGTGTTCAGAGGGACCTGTGTGTCCTTGTTCACAAATCACTGAAAGTTAACATGCAGGTACAGCAAGCAATTAAGAAAGCAAATGGTATGTTATCTTTATTGCAAGAGTATTTGAGTAAAGACTTCTTATTGCAATTATATAGGGCCCTGGTGATACTGCACCTGGAGTATTGTGTACAGTTTTGGTCTCCTTACCTAAGGAAGGATATACATGTCACAGAGGGAGTGCAACGAAGGTTCACCTGACTGATTCCTGGGATGGTGGGATTGTGCTATGAGGCGAGATTAAGCAAACTAGGCCTATATTCTCCAGAGTTTAGAAGATTGTGAGGTGATTTCATTGAAACATACAAAATTGTTACAGGACTGGATAGGGTAGATGCAGGGAAGATGTTTCCCTTGGCTGGGGAGTCTAGAACCAGAGGGTCACAGACTTAGAATGAGGAGGTGGCCAATTAGGACTGAAATTAGGACAAACTTTTTCATTCAGAGAGTCATGAATCTTTAGAATTCTCTACCCCCAGAGGACTGTGGAGGCTCAGTCGTTGAGTATATTCAAGACAGAGATCGCTAGATTTTTAGATATTGATATGGGGATAATGCAGAAAAGTGGAATTGAGGTGGAAGAACAGCCATGATCTCATTGAATGGCAGAGCAGGATCGAGAGGCCAAATGGCCTACTCCTGCTCCGAATTCCTATGTTCTTATATTCTGTTTTAATCCATCTACCCTCTCAAGTGGATATAAAACATCCCATGCATTATTTCGAAGAAGAGTAGGGGAGTTATCCCCAGTATCCTGGCCAATATTTATCCCTCAATCAACATAACGAAATAACAGATTATCTGGTCATTATCACATTGCTGCTTTAGGGAGTTTGCTGTGTGCAATTTGGCTGCTGCATTTCCTACATTACAACAGTGACCACACTTCAAAAGTACTTCATTGGCTGTAAAGTGCTTTGAGGCGTTTGGTGGTCGTGAAAGGCGCTATATAAATGCAAATTTTTCTTTCTTTAATCCCACCAAGCATATCTTTTAGCTGTTATGTCTTGTATTGGGGTGATAATAACTGCTGCGTTTATTCCCAGACCCCTATAGTAGATTGTCATACAAGCATAACAGAAGCAACATATGAAAAGACAGTGGTGTGTAATTGCTTCAATGTGCTTACTCCCATCAGGGGGCTATCTTGTGTTCAGTTAGTGATATGCAAAGACCATGCATCACAGCAGCCAGTCATGATGAGGTGGATCGAAAATCTTTTCACAACCCCCCTTCTGTAGGTACATGTTACTTCCCACCATATAGTGTTCCCCGGCCTAGATGATCTTCCCAAAAACCTCCATCAGTTACATCCCTCTGTAATGTATTTGCTTCATGGGTTCTTTGCTTAAGAATTCATAGCAACACATTGCTTTATTAGCAAAGGTTTAACAATCACACTACACATTACCAGTTCATCCACCGGGCTCACAACCACCTACCTCATCGTGGATCCCCCGAACCCAAGTGGCTGGGGTTTTATTGAGTCTTGTGAACATCATGTGACTGGCTAAGCCACTCACAACTCAACAGCTCTCCAAACCTGTGAGCATACTCACAGGTACATACATTACACTCTCAAATTTTGGAGATACTTGAGGGCATTTCTTAAATTCTTCCTCTCCAAGACCCCTTGTTTTCACTTGGGGTCTTCCCAGATGTTCACTATGAGACCCATACTTACAGTACAGTGGAACAGGCGTCGGGTGTAGTGCAGCCTTCAATTCCTTCATATTATTTGTACATTTGATTTTATTTTTAGTTCAACAAGGACTGGGCCATGACTACTTTTAAAAGGACAGAGGTGTGGGACTAGCTGAGAGTCAGCACGGGAGGAGGTGGGGGTCCCCAATGGAGTGCACTCTATGAGGGAGTCCTCCCTCTATTTATTGGGGACTTGGCCTAGAGGGTGTTGCACAGAGCAGTCCCGTGCAATAAATTTTTAAGTCGGTTCACGGGCTCCCAGGCTGCCTGTAATTTCTGCGGTCTAGAGGAGTCCGTGTTCCATGTTTTTATTGAATGTGCGAGGTTGCAGTCACTATTCCAATATCTGAAGGGGCTGCTCCTCAAATTCTGGTTGCACTTCAGTCCCACACTCCTGATCTTTGGGCACCCTGTGTGGAGGGGAGCGGGCAGGTCGGAAGGCCTCCTCGTAGGACTGTTCCTGGGCAAGGCCAAGGGGGCCATCAGCCGGTCCAGGCAGCGGGCGGTCGAGGGGGTCATTCAGCCTGACTGCCTGCCTCTCTTCCGTGGTTACATCCGAGCCAGGGTGTCCTTGGAGATGGAGCACGCGGTGTCCACCGGTCGCTTGCTGCCTTCTGCGAGAGGTGGGCACCGGAGGGACTGGAGTGCAGCATCACCCCCGGCAACCAAATTTTAATTTGAACCACATGTCTAAAGTTTAATGTCGGTTTTAGTGCCCCCCGCCCCACCACCACTTTTATCCACTTGTATAATTTGTGCTTTTGGTGCCCTCAAAAAAAAAACAAGGGGGCACTTGAAAAGATTTTGGAGTGTGCCCGCCCCCCCTTTAATCAGGGGACACTTGATTAATGTTTACAACAAAATAGTTGGAGAGCTGTTGAGTTGTGAGTGGCTTAGCCAGTCACGTGATGTTCACAAGACTCGATAAAACCCCAGCCAGTTGGGTTCAGGGGATCCACGATGAGGCAGGTGGTTGTGACCCTGGTGGATGAACTGGTAATGTGTAGTGTGATTGTTAAACTTTTTGCTAATAAACCAACTAGTTCTTAATAGCAATGTGTTGCTATGAATTCTTAAGCAAAGAGCCTATAAAGCAAATACATTATGGGTAGTCCTGTGAAAAAATCATCGGGAGCTGCCAAAGTGATGGCGATGCAACTTTACAGAAGGAAAGAAGCAGTATTGGCTCGTAAGCATCCCCCTTACTGCCCCCGGGCTGGTGTCATTCATTATTCTGGCATTCTGAGAGAAGAGCGGTGTGTGTAGTGGCTGGGAGCATGTTGGCATCTGGCCATGGAATGGTGTGGGACATGAGGAACCTCTAAATTATTTAATATCTTTTCTAACTGGCTAAATAAAACTAATCAAAAATAAATTAAATCTGAGCCTGAGCAGGTTTGTAACTCTAATTACAGAATATTGGATACTTAGGGGATGCAAGTTCAAATCCTATTGCAAAATTTATTAATAATCATATTAGCTCATCATAACTCAAGGGAATACAAGCCTAGCCTCTGCAACCTGTAGTGTATGAAATGATACAATGAACTCCGTACTGTGAGCCAGTGACTAGGTGTAATCTGGTCAGTCTGTAATGGTTTCCAGAAGCGACAATACAGAGGTAAAGTTCAGGTTATATACCGGGCCCAGCATGAGTGTACCTATGACCCTAGGACCTCCGATGGTAGTGCCGCTGGTGGGCAGACCGTATGTACATACATTACATCATTCCCCCCCGCCCAGTTCTTGGCACAAGTCTGTAAGGTTCGAAAATCCACGGCCGCATTTCAAACACCGTAAGGACAAGAAAACTAACATTTTTGGCCAAGTAAAAGCAGGCTGGAAAAACGTGTGGGCGGATACAGACCTTGTGGAGTCTGGCTCACAAGCGAGACAGAGGCACTGGCCAATGGGGGAAAGGTACATTCTGGCAGGCCAATCAGGAACCGAGTCGGGCCTGAAGTGGGGAAATCTTCAACCAATAAGGACTCCCCGGCCCAGTTTGAAAATGACTTCCACCCCCAAATCAAACTACGAATGTGCGCCATTATCTACCTAATGAATATGGACACTAGCTCTGAATCAAAACTATGAATCACTGCAGGAATGGCCCACTGACTCCCAGAACTATAACAAAGGACCCACAGACTTTCAGGCACCTATGTGCCCCGTAACAATACCCAGGTCCTCACACCGGCGTGTACCTGTGACATCTTCTGATTAAATATTCAAAGCTATCTCTCCGCCCAAACTTACACAATGGACCACCCACTGGGTTTGAGCGAAAAGACCAGAACTGAATTGAATACAAATATAGGACACAGAACCACCAGAAAAGAGTTGTATGAAAAAAACTTGCAGAAAGGTGGAGAAAAGAGTTGTGGGCAGAGTTCACAGGGGAGGAAAGGTGTGGAGAGGAAAAGACTTGCAGGAGTTGTGGAGAAACACAGTTTGGAGTCAGTTCTTGAACGGGCTGCTGGCTGCTGGGGGGAAAGGAGCTGAGAGAGTTTTGCAAACTTTGATTTTGGTCGAGACTAAAAACCCACGAGCCAACCTCCTGGTTGGTAAGTGGCAGCAGGTGCTGCTGTTAGCCCTGAACACACTGGACAGGGTGAGAATAGCCGAAGCATCAGGCTGGGGCATGCAGAGCTGTGCAGACCTGGACACCTGGTTCAATAACCTGGATTCACAGCTGTAGTCTGACGATAACCGAGAGGCAGATAGAAGAAACCGACGCGACATCGAAGAGGAAAACCGAACAACAACGTAAAACCCACCCCAGAGGGACCCTGAGCTGAAATAAGTGCTACAGAACCCCGGAGTTGATAGGATTGTGAGAATAGCCCAAATCCCCTCACAGACTCAATTTAGGATCGGAATTGGTAGGAAGGGTGGGAGTGGGAGGTGTGGTTGTGTGTGAGTGGGATGTTTTAACCTCTTGTTTTCCCCTTCCCTGTTGCGAGATTTTTCGGGTTGTTGAATGAGATTTTGCCATTACTGCTATTTTATGACCTCTTCCTATGCCCTCTATCTTTGTGTTTGCTATTCTAAATAAACAACATTAGCCATTTTGTCCTCTTACCCACTGTGTCTGGTGCCTCATTACTCACCCACCCTCATAAATCGCACATACAGAACCCAAGGGCAGTGTGGATTCGAACCCACACCCCCAGCTCCCCTTACAGAATGGCGACCATGAAGGGATGTGCGTTGAGTGAGGGTGAAGAGATCGTCAGTCTTGGTGAAGAGGAGTATAAAATGGAGGGTAGGATTGCTAGGTATGTACAGCAAGGATAAACTGCTCAAGGAAGTGGGTGCAGGCGCTGCTGGAGGCTGAACGGTCTGAGGACGCAGCAGCCAGGTGGACCCAGAGTAAAGATCATAAAAGATCAGTGGAAAAGGCAGTGTGGCTGATTTGCTTTCAGAAGCAAATACAGTTTTGGACAGGCAGGTTGACGTCTTGCAGACAGAGTTAGCTGAGCAGAGAGAGGAGCTAGTAAAGACCAGCAAAGAAAGGGAAAAGTTGGATCAGGATTTAAAGTGGGAGAGGCAGGAAAGAGAGAGAGATGGAGAAAGCTATTGCAACCACAGGGAGTACCTTCAGTCCCAGGTAACTGAGGGAAAAGGTTACGTCAGGGGACTGCAGGAGGAACTCGCCCAGGCTCAGAACCAGGGAAGGTTGGGGGAGGGTAAGTGTCTCCAGCTACAGGCTGCGCTTCAGGCGTTCCACAGCAGGGCAAAGGCGGGTCATCGTTCCTTTCAGGAACAAATTGATTGGCTCACCCTGGCTCTGGCTGAAGCCAAAGCAGCCCTTGTTCTAGCCGGAGCAAAAGCTCTGGAAGTACCTGAGATTCGAATCCCCACCCGGCCCGACACCAAAGCTTTGGCCCTAGCTGAGGCAAAAGCCCTTGACTGGGCTGAAAGCAAGGCACCCAGTAAAGGAGTGGTGTGCCTTATCAGCCCAGCCAAGGTGCGGAGGGGGGAGCATAGTGAAACAGGCTGTGGGGAGGAAGAATCCCACAGGCCCTCTCCCACAGCCCCATTGGGGATCCCGGAGGAGAGGCAGAGTGAAATGCTGGAATCTAAGCCTCCAGGACCAGCCCGAGTGTGCCCCATCAGGCAGAGTAGATTCGGACCACCCACAGTGGGTCAGGCTGAGGGTCCCCTACAGAACCAGTACGTGGTTCCCCACATTGCGACCCAGCTGCGGCAGATGGTGGCCCATGTGAATAAACTTACCCAAAAAGGAGACCCCTCGGTCCACTTTATGGAAGTAGAGCAGGTAGGAGACATAAATGACTGCGATGAGGCCGAACGGAGCAAACTGCTCCTGTTCTCACTGGACCCAGCCCTGTGTCAGGCTCTCTCTGCTGAGAGTAAGAGGGGTCAGCGAACAGTGGCCGCTCTCCAGGAGGATACCCTGGAGGCCATGGGGTTGAACGACGGCTGTCCGTTCGACCGGGTACAGGCCACTGTCCAGAGACCCGGGGAGACCCCCCAGGCGTTCGCTGATCGACTGTGGCCAGTGTATGAGGAAGCCAGTGGGGGGAATTTGGATCGAACCCAGCTGGATGCACATCAACATGGTCGCTGGCTGCGTGCACTGGTGGCAAGCAGCCTACCGGAGTTGTGCGCCCAGGCCAACCTGTGGTTCGATTTCAGAGACCCCCAAGCCACAGAGGAGACGGTGCTGAGGCAGCTGACCCTCTCTTTTCGCAATAGCAGAATCGGGGGGGGAGGGGAGAAACCCACCAAGGGGAAGGATTGTGAGATCCGCCCCGGCTCTGATAAGAGAGAGTGGAGGCAAGAAAGGAATTGGCAGGCAGGCAGAGAGGTGGTTTGCTACGGGTACGGGAAGACAGGGCACATGAGGAGGGAATGCTGGGCTCCGAGGCAAGAAAAGAGAGGTCCACAGGTCCCAACCTCAGCCCCAGTCCCCGCGGCTGCAAGCCCTCCCAAACCAACTGTGCCCAGCCCTGCCGCCCCACTCGAGGGTCTCCTCGCGGCTCCGCAGGCACTCTTTACCCAGACTGGGAAGGTCGTAGCCGTGACCGAGGGCGAAGTCCCTCTGGCCCAGACTAACACCCCCCAATGACTAGACCCCGAGGAACCCGTGTACCTCTGCCCGGTCACCTATGATGCGTGGAACAGACCACGTGTCATGATCGGGGTTGAGGGGGTCCGTGCTGGACACAGGGGCCTCGTGCACCCTGGTTCATGTAGACGACCCGACCACCTCACCCCTATCCAGTGGGATCCCCTACTGCCTAATCAGTTTCACTGGAGAAGAATGCGAGGGCTTCTTCTCCAAACCACTGCAGATACACATAGGCACCCTCCAGACCATGTGGAAGTGTGTCCTTCTGCCGTGGGAGGAAGTGGGTAAAGGCATCCTAGGGGCAGATTTCCTTAGCGGCCAGAAAATTCTGGTCGACCTGAGGAACCACTGTCATCCAGGGGAAGCAGGGGAAGGGTTCCCTCTGCACTGTAAAGCCGAAGGAGGGATATGACCTCGACACTCTGGTAAACGGCACCCCGATGATCTATCAGGCTTTTGTGCGAGCCAACCTGGCGACATTTGCCAGGCATAGGCACGACTGTGAATGGGTAAATGGGGTCGAGGTCAGAATAGATGGGGACCCCATGTCTAAGCCCCAGAAGCAGTATAATTTTCCCAGGGAGGCGGAGGCAGACCTAGAGGTCGCATTGGGATCCCGAGTAAGACAGGGAGTGTTGAGACCAATAGCCACACATGTGAACTCTCCACTTTGGCCCGTTAGGAAATCGGACAATTCTTGGAGGGCCACAGTGGACTACCGAGTCCTCAATAAAAATATCCCTGCCTGTGCGCCCACAGTGGCAGCCGTAGCCGACCTAGTCACAGCCATCTCCGCGTCCACAGCCGTCTTTACGGTGCTGGACATCTCGAATGGGTTCTGGTCCATCCCGCTGCGGCGGGAGGACCAGTACAAATTGGCCTTTACATTCAAAGGACAGCAGTATACCTGGAGCTGTCTTCCCCAGGGCTTCCACAACAGCCCGAGCATTTTTCATCAGTGTATGGCCAATTGCCTGAAAGAGTTCAGCAGACCCAGACAGCTAGTCCAATATGTGGATGACCTGCTGCTATTCTCCGATTCGGAGGAAGAGCACGGTCCCCTGCTGGCAGAGCTGTTGGGACTGCTGCACGAGGAGGGTTTTAAAGTAAACTCTAAGAAGGCACAGATCGGCCAGACAGAGGTAAAATTCTTGGGGCTGACTGTGCGGGCTGGGGAGAGAGCCATTGATGAGGCTAAGAGGAGGGCAGTTCAGGAGTTACTGGCTCCGACTACAGTTACAGGGGTGAGGTCGTTCCTGGGTCTGACCGGTTACTGCAGGGACTTCATTGAGGATTACGCAGCCATTGCAGCCCCCCTGCTCCTGCGCAAAGGCGTGGAGTGGGAGTGAGATGAGGACTGTAATGCAGCGTTTACCCACCTCAAGGGAAACCTGCAGAAAGCTCCGGCCCTGGGAGCGGTAGATGAGGGCAAGGAATTTTTCCTGGAGGTAGCAGCCAGCGGGGATAGCTTAAGTGCTGTGCTGATGCAACAGTGGCACGGCCAGCTGAGACCGGTGGTCTACTCCTCCAGGGTCCTCACTGAGGTTGAGAGGGGTTACTCAAACTGTGAAAGGCATCTGCTGGCCACCCACTGGGCTGTGAAGCGGTCGCAGGTGTTTACAGGAGTGTCCCCAATCACCCTCCTCACTCATCACACCCCCACTCAGATGCTGCTGGATGGGAGAATTAAGGATGGGACAGTGAGCAGCGCACGCATTGCTCGCTGGACCCTCCTGCTCTCACAGATGGATTTGAGAGTAAAAGAGATGTGTGAGCCCCGACTGGCAGCCAACATGCTGTACCCCGGGAAAGCCCACCGTTGCTCCGTTGAGGGGGTCTGGGACGTGGACATAGGGCTCCGGGTGGGGATCCATCCCCATGGCCTTGAGATCTATGTTGACGGGTCCAGCACGGTGGTGGCGGGGGAAAGGCTCACAGGGTGCGGGATTTATGATCCCCAGGCAGGCATTGCCAGGGCCATAAAGCTCCCAAACACCGTGAGCGCCCAGCATGCTGAACTGTCGACAGTCATGTATGTAGTCACCCACCCCGACGAATTTCCACGGCCCTATACTATCTTTTCAGATAGTATGTTCACCTGCAATGCCTGCACGGAGTACCTAGCCATCTGGTCCCGTCGCAGGTATACATCTGCAGACGGTAAGCCCCTGGTCATAAAACCCCTACTGCAGCACATCATGCAGGCAGTAGGGACCAGGGCAGACATTTGCATTCACAAAGTAAAGGCCCTTTACAAACATGAGCCCAGGGCTGCAGGGAACCAAAAGGTAGATCAACTGGCCAAAGAGGGAGCCCGAACGGGAACCAAGTGGAACCCGCTCGAGGCAGGCCCCATAGCAGCTATCCGGGGCGGACAGGGGACACAAGGGAGCGCAGGGTGACTTTGGCCCCGGACCTCCAGCCGGTACAGGCGCGAGATCCCGTCCTCAAGTCCGTCATGGACAAGCTGACTGCGGGAGAAAAGGTCAAAGGACCATACGGAGGCACAGGCATTCATGTTAGAGAGAAGATGTTGTTTAAAGGATAGTGCCCCAGCAGCACCAGAGGGAGTTCCTTCAGCTGGTCCACGCAGGCCCTGGAGCTGGACACCCCGGACCGGAGGTCACCTGGCAACGGGTGGAACAGGTCGGGTGATGGCCCCAGCTCCGGGAAGACACTCGTGAATTTTGCGCGAACTGTCTTGTCTGTGCAACCAATAATCCAGATCCCCAGAAAAGAAAGGTGTCTCTAGGACACACAAGGAGGGTGGAGGGACCATGGCAATCGATACAAATCGATTACATAGGGCCCCTACCTGTGGCTAAGGGAGGGTACCGGTACTGCCTGGTTTTGGTGGACACTTTCACAAAGTGGGTTGAAGCCTTCCCTTGCCGAACAGCCACAGCAGCGGGGACCGCCAGGATATTGGTTAGGGAGGTGTTCTCCAGGTGGGGACTTCCACAGTACGTGGAGTCTGACCGGGGGAGCCACTTCACGGGACAGGTCATGCAGGCAACCCTTAAGGTGCTGGGGATTGAGGGGGAGTGGCACGTCGCCTACAACCCCCAGTCCTCGGGGCTAGTGGAGCGTATGAATAGGACCTTGAAAGAAAAATTCAGGAAGGAGACTGGGCACTCCCCGCAGAGGTGGGTGGAGAGGTTGCCCCTGGTTTTGATGGGGATCCGGGCCAGCCAGTCGAAAAGCATGGGGTATTCCCCATATGAACTCATGTCTGGAAGAGCCATGTGAACCCCCACCCATGTACTTGCCCCAGTCCTGACGGAAGCTCAGGTAATCGAAGTGAATAGGGATCGCTTTATCAAGAGTCTGTTGGAGCACCTCAAGCAGATTCACTGGCAGGCGGCCACTAACATGGGGAAGCAGCATCAGACCAACCGATTGCTGCTGGAACCGAGTAAACAGCACGAGTGGCAGGTGGGGAACCAGGTCATGGTCCGCAACTTTGCCAGGGTGGGAGTCTTTGAGCCACTATACATGGGGCCTTACAGCATTGTCGACAAGGCAAGCCCCATGGTATATGAGGTCAAGCTGCCCCGCCGGGTTAAATGGTTTCACATTAACCAATGTAAACTGTTTAACCCCAACAAGGTAAAACCTCGTGGGAAAGGACAGCCCGGAGGGATAATCCCGACGGGAAGCCCAGGCCCTCAGCCCACCACTGCAGCCCCACCGATCCCACCACAAGGAGCAGTGAGTTGCTTCACAGGTACAAATTACCCACAGATTTGGGACCCACAGGAAGGGGGATTCCCACCTTACATATGGGATAAGGACTCACCTCCACCCATTAGGAGATCCGCTCGGACTCCGCAGCCAAGGGTGCCACCGTCCCTAGCAGCCTGTTTTACTTTCCCGAGAGTACTTGGGGAAAAGGGCCGTGCAGGGCAGGCAGCCAGTCACTGGACGTGACCCCGCAGCCAAGGTCTCCTGACGGGGAAGGGGTTGTACCGGAGGAAGGGGCCGCTGACAGTGAGGAGACTGTCGGGGATAGCCTAGCCTTCGGTGCAGACAGCCCAGAGCCTGCAGGAGAGAGGGTGGTGGTGGGTCCCAGTAGTGAGTGGTCCCTAGAAGAACTGAGGAAACGCTGTGAGAGTATCAACTGCGAGTGGTTTTGGGTGGAACCCTTGTACAACCCAAAGCCCCCAGAGGATACGGGAGTCCCCGGCAGTGAGGAGCCTGCCGGGGGAATTTTCGTTGCTCCCAAGGGCAGTGAGCCATCCCTGGAGGGGGTAAAGGGGCTGTACCAGCCCAGTAAGCACCACCCGAAGCTCAGGGGACACCTTGGCAGGGGAGACAGAGGGGCCGCGGAGGTCGGTCCGGCTCAAGAGGCCAAAGGAGAGGTGGTCTCCCCCCTACATTCCCCCGCATATAAGGAAAACCAAGGAGCGTCCCAGAGATTAGCACAGCCACCCAGGAAGGATGGCAAGCAGGTTAAAAAGGAGAGCAGTAGGTGTGTACAGATATATATAAAGTTTTCTCTAGTGTAGTGGGGCTCAGGTGGCCTCTGCAATATAAGGAGTGTAACATCGAGGCTTTTGAGCCAATAGGATGGGGGAGCCTGGAACCTCTTGACTCTTTCTCACTTCCTCTTTTGTGTAGGGTTGTTTGTTTTTTTAAGGGTTTGTTGCGGTCTGCGGTTAGACCAATTAGTTGAAATGCCTTGACTAACACAGCAAAAATAAGCACACACACTGTAAACCCGTGCAGGGGTACTGTGAGGGGCAGACAGATGGGAAAATGGGGGAGGGATGAGCCAGGGGGCTCTGGGTCTTTAAACCAAATAAGATTTTGTCTTTCAGAAGAGGAACCGTAGATGAGGAAAATCCGGCTCCTGTGCACCTACATCAGAATTTGCATCGGCTACCGGGGAGAGAGTGAAGAAGCCATTATTTTTGGATGCTCAGGGGGGCAAGCACCGACCATCACCCATAGGGGGAAGGTGGCCAGGGTGAGTGGGGTCCAATTCCACTAGATACTCCAGCCACCCCGGGCTCACGTATGGGGAAGCATCAGTCTCCTGCCCCAGCATTGAGGTGACCACATCCCGGGTTAGGGTAGTGGTTGGGAAGAGGGTTCGCCTGACCTGTAAGGGGCACATCCTGGTGGGAAGGTGGTGGTGGCTCAGGAAGCTGAGCAAGGACATGGGAAACCCGACAGCAGATTGGGAGAGACTGGACAACAGCACCTACTGGACCATCATGGGCACCCGGGAGTGGGGGTGAGTGTGTGTTGGGATAAATGGTGGGAGGCGGAATTAGGAGTGTATGTATGCAGGTGGGGATCAGAGAAGATATGCCCGGCAGGCATTTCCATAGCATTCTCCCGACAGTGGCGGGATGAAGGGGAGGGGATGGGATGGGACCGCAGCATGGTTGCATGCATAGTAAGCCACCCCAGTTCCATCCACGCCACCGAGTTAAGCGCACACCCCAGACAGCCCCTGCCCACAGCCCCGACCGAACCAACTGACACGGACAGATGCCCTACCACCACCCAGGGACCACAGAAAGTTTTGGTTTTGGTTCCCACGGAAAAGCTGCTTTACCAGGGGGCCCACTACGCCGTGGCCTCCGTCATCCTAAACCTTACCGAGGTGCACCTACCTGAGTGGTGCCCAAAAGAGACAGAACGCCTCTACCACGCTCTCCTTCGAGAAATGTTCAGGACATTCTACGAGCTCGATTTTGGCTATTTGAATAAGACTTTGCTGTACAGTCTACAACCCAGAGACAACATTAAACCGAAAAGAGACAGAAGAGGGATCTGGAATTATGTTTTTACCGGTTTCAATACCGGGGCATCAATGATTAATAGCATGGACAATTATGTAGCACATTTCAGATACCACATTCCATTTTTTACCAGAGCACCTGACAGATCTGTTCAAAGCAGTACAAAATCCCAGAAACATTACTTCACCCTACAACAACAAAAAAACAGTGTAATACTATGATGTGTGACATTATGTGCTATTATGATTTTGGTTGAGATTTTACATTTTCAGTGTTGTATTGATTCCAAATGTATGACTACCATTGGCGTATTTTAATGTTTATCGTGGGTTTAGGTAAGATTTGGGGAAGATTGGCTCTGTGAGAGGGAAAAGGTTTTGCTCCACATTCTGAAAACACCCTGCGACAGAGTGTTTTAATGGGGGAGTGTAAGGTTCGAAAATCCATGGCCGCATTTGAAACACCGTAAGGACAAGAAAACTAACATGGGATCGTTCCATACACTAAATGAATATTTTTGGCCAAGTAAAAGCAGGCTGGGAAAACGTGTGGGCGGATACAGACCTTGTGGAGTCTGGCTCACAAGCGAGACAGAGGCACAGGCCAATGGGGGAAAAGTGCATTCTGGCAGGCCAATCAGGGGTCGAGTCGGGTCTGAAGTGCGGAAATCTTCAACCAATAAGGACTCCCTGGCCCAGTTTGAAAATGACTTCCCCCCCAAATCAAACTAAGAATGTGGGCCATTATCTACCGAATGAATATGGACAATAGCTCTGAATCAAAACTATGAATCACTGTAGGAATGGCCCACTGACTCCCAGGACTATAACAAAGGACCCACAGACTTTCAGGCACCTATGTGCCCCGTAACAATACCCCGGTCCTCACACCGGCGTGTACCTGTGACATCTTCTGATTAAATATTCAAAGCTATCTCCCCGCCCAAACTTACACAATGGACCACCCACTGGGTTTGAGCGCAAAAAGACCAGAACTGAATTGAATACAAATATAGGACACAGAACCACCAGAAAAGAGTTGTACGAAAAAAAACTTGCAGAAAGATGGAGAAAAGAAGTTGTGGGCCAAAAAGAGTTGTGGGCAGAGTTCACAGGGGAGGAAAGGTGTGGAGAGGAAAAGACTTGCAGGAGTTGTGGAGAAACACAGTTTGGGGTCAGTTCTTGGAAGGGCTGCTGGCTGCTGGGGGGAAAGGAGCTGAGAGAGTTTTGCAAACTTTGATTTTGGTTGAGACTAAAAACCCACGAGCCAACCTCCTGGTTGGTAAGTGGCAGCAGGTGCTGCTGTTAGCCCTGAACACACTGGACAGGGTGAGAATAGCCGAAGCATCAGGCTGGGGCACACAGAGCTGTGCAGACCTGGACACCTGGTTCAATAACCTGGATTCACAGCTGTAGTCTGACGATAACCGAGAGGCAGATAGAAGAAACCGACGCAACATCGAAGAGGAAAACCGAACAACAACGTAAAACCCACCCCAGAGGGACCCTGAGCTGAAATAAGTGCTACAGAACCCCGGAGTTGATAGGATTTTGAGAATAGCCCAAATCCCCTCACAGACTCAATTTAGGATCGGAATTGGTAGGACGGGTGGGAGTGGGAGGTGTGGTTGTGTGTGAGTGGGATGTTTTAACCTCTTGTTTTCCCCTTCCCTGTTGCGAGATTTTTCGGGTTGTTGAATGAGATTTTGCCATTTCTGCGATTTTATGACCTCTTCCTATGCCCTCTATCTTTGTGTTTGCTATTCTAAATAAACAATATTAGCCATTTTGTCCTCTTACCCACTGTGTCTGGTGCCTCGTTACTCACCCACCCTCATAAATCGCACGTACAGAACCCCAGGGGAGTGTGGATTCGAACCTACACCCCAAGCTCCCCTTACAAGTCCATATTACAAATTCAGACGGTCCGGAGCCCTTCGCTCCATGGTTGACCGTCTCAGTACAATCCCAGTGCTTTCCGAGTCTCTCACGACTTGGGGTTGGGCGTTGACCGCAGTGAGTTCTTCTGATGGCTGGACATGAGTTGGTTGGTAGTCTAAGATCGCAGTTTCTTCTTCCAACTGTTCCTGTTCGTCAGTGTGTATTAGCTTGATTTGATCAATGTCTTTCCTGCACAACTCCCCATTCTTGAGCTTAACCATATACACCTGGTTTCCCTCCTTATCTGTAACATTGCCCGAGAGCCACTTGGGCCCTTGATCATGGTTAAGTACATACTGATATGTCCTTACTATACAATACAAATGCACACGAGACCTATACTAGAGAGAAGATCACTCTGTGACCAGTACTTTATTAGCCAGCACTGAAGTGGAGAAGATGGGTGGAGCTTCCCCTTTTATACCTGAAAGTCCAGGTTCGGAGTGTCTCCCACAGGTTCACCACCTAGTGGTCAGTGTTCTCACGGAGTACAACTTAGGTCAGTTTATACATGGGTTACAATGACCGTTGAATACATGACATCACCTCCCCCCCCAAAGTCTTATTGGGATCACAGGTTAAGTCTCTCTGGTGGTTTACGCTCCCATATAGAGCGCTTGAGTTGGGGTTCCGGTTGTTGGGCACTGGCCTGAGTGTCTGCTGTTTGCAGTGCCTCAGGCCTGTCTGGACTTCCCACAGTGACTGGGCTCTCCTCCACTTGGTTCCGGTGTTCGTTCACCTGTGGAGGAGTGAACTCTACATCGTGTTCTTCCTCTGCTTCTTCTATGGGTTGCTGAACCTCCTTTTTGTTTGATCCACGTGTTTGCAGCAGATTTGTCCATTGGTAAGTTTAACTACCAGAATCCTATTCCCCTCTTTGGCAATCACAGTGCCTGCGAGCCATTTAGGCCCTGCAGCGTAGTTGAGGACAAAGACAGGGTCATTGACATTAATACATCGTGCCCTCGCATTCCCGTCATGGTCGTCACATTGTGACCGGCGCCTGCTCTCAACAATTTCTTTCATGGTGGGGTGTATAAGGGATAACCTGGTCGGGATAAATAGGTCCTTTTCAGGATGGCAGGCAGTGACTAGTGGAGTGCCACAGGGCTCAGTGCTGGGACCCCAGCTCTTTACAATGTACATTAATGATTTAGATGAAGGAATAGAGTGTAATATCTCCAAGTTTGCGGATGACACTAAACTCGGTGGCGGTGTGAGCTGTGAGGAGGACGCTAAGAGGCTGCAGGGTGACTTGGACAGGTTAGGTGACTGGGCAAATACATGGCAAATGCAGTATAATGTGGATAAATGTGAGGTTATCCATTTTCGGGGCAAAAACACAAAGGCAGAATATTATCTGAATGGCTGCAGATTAGGAAAAGGGGAGGTGCAACGAGACCTGGGTGTCATGGTTGATCAGTCACTGAAAGTGGGCACGCAGGTACAGCAGGCGGTAAAGAAGGCAAATGGTTTGTTGGCCTTCATAGTTAGGGGATTTGAATATAGAAGCAGGGAGGTCTTAATGCAGCTGTACAGGGCCTTAGTGAGGCCTCACCTGGAATATTGTGTTCAGTTTTGGTCTCCTAGTTTGAGGAAGGACGTTCTTGCTATTGAGGGAGTGCAGCGAAGGTTCACCAGACCGATTCCAGGGATGGCTGGGCTGTCATAAGAGGAGAGACGGGATCAACTGGGCCTTTATTCACTGGAGTTTAGAAGGATGAGAGGGGATCTCATAGAAACGTATAAGATTCTGACGGGACTGGACAGGATAGATGCGGGAAGAATGTTCCCGATGTTGGGGAAGTCCAGAACCAGGGGACATAGTCTTAGGATAAGGGGTAGGCCATTTAGGACTGAGATGAGGAAAAACTTCTTCACTCAGAGAATTGTTAACCTATGGAATTCCCTGCTGCAGAGAGTTGTTGATGCCAGTTCACTGGATATATTCAAGAGGGAGTTAGATATGGCCCTTACGGTTAAGGGGATCAAGGGGTATGGAGAGAAAGCAGGAAAGGGGTACTGAAGGAATGATCAGCCATGATCTTATTGAATGGTGGTGCAGACTCGAAGTGCCGAATGGCCTACTCCTGCACCTATTTTCTATGTTTCTATGTTTCTATGTTTCTATGTTTTGAGCGTCCTTTTCATTAGCAGCTCTGCGGTTGGAACCCCTGTGAGTGAGTGTGGTCGGGATCTATTGGCCAACAGGAGGCATAATAGGCAGCTTTGTAGGGAACCCCCTTGGATTCTGAGCATCCCTTGTTTGATTATCTGCACTGCTCGTTCCGCCTGGCTATCTTGAACGGTGCCATCCTGACATGGTTGATATCATTTCCTGCCATGAAGTCCTGGAATTCGATGCTTGTAAAGCACGGGCCATTGTCGCTGACCAAGATGTCCGGTAGACTATGGACGGCGAACATTGCCCGGAGACTTTCTACCGTGACAGAGGATGTACTTGAATTGAGAATGTCACACTCGATTAATTTGGAGTAGGCGTCTACTACAACCAAAAACATTTTTCCCATGAAAGGACCTGCGTAGTCCACATGGATGCGTGACCATGGCTTGGCGGACCAGGACCAGGGGCTAAGGGGGGCTTCCCTGGGCGCATTGCCCAGCTGGGCGCATGTGTTGCACCTGCGAACACAAAGTTCCAGGTCTGCAGCTATCCCTGGCCACCAAACGTGTGACCTGGCAATTGCCTTCAATTATGACAATGCCCGGGTGCTCGTTGTGGAGTTCTCGGATGAATGCTTCTCTGCCCATCTGGGGCATGACTACTCGGTTTCCCCACAGTAGGTGTTGTAGGAAGGCAAAGGCACCTGCTGGATAGATAAATATATATGTATGTATGTTTAAAATGTTAGCCAAATATAAAATGGCTGCCAGGGGTCTTAGCAAAGCATGATGGGGGCTCGGTTAGCCAAGTTAGCTAAAGCTGTTGACTGAGCACTGACCCTGCAGAGCCTGGTCTCAGGAATGTCTTGAATCAACAGCTTGAGACAAGATAATATATAGAACACTGCGGTACCTAGTACGGAATGTCCTCAAGTCAGTGACCCCCATATAGGGTGCCTAGCAACCATAGAGATAAGGAGCTAGGCACCGGCAGAATCCATGAGCAATGAAGGTAAGGGGGGCCTGGAGAGCATCAAAACGGATAGGGATCAGCCCCCAACTGTCACAAACTGATCATGCAGCCCCCTGATGTACCAGGGTTAATTCTATTGGCCCATTTAAACCTATATGTAATCTATAATCATTATGATTGGATTGTGTCCAGCCGAAGTGGGCTGAGTAACTGTAATGAACTATTGTAAAACATATAAGTATCAATTAATTTCTTTGTTCAGTGGAGTGGAGTGCCTGGAGTTGGACCATACGGTCTCTCCCCGCCGGCGTAATAAAGGCTGTTTTGGCATTGGAACTGACCCCGAGTGTCAAGTGATTCTTCCAGTAGCGCTAACAGTAGGCAATCAGCCTGAATCGAGAGTTCATCCTTGCGCCTATGAAATGGTTTAAATTCCTCAGGGCATGCCCTGTACGTGGCTGCCCAGTCCCCATTCAGGACACATTTCCTGACTAGAGACAATAGCGGGTCTCTATTTGTCCAGACTTTGATCTGACGGGCTGTCACAGGTGAGCCTTCGCTTTCGAAAGCTTCAACAGCCATGACCATCTCAGCAGCATGCTCGGTAGCCCCCTCAGAGGTGGCTAGTGGGAGCCTGCTGAGTGTATCGGCGCAGTTTTCAGTGCCTGGTCTGTGCCGAATTGTGTAGTCATAGGCGGCTAACGTGAGTGCCCACCTCTGTATGCGGGCCGACGCATTTGCATTTATGGCCTTGTTGTCGGCCAAAAGGGACGTTAGGGGTTTGTGATCTGTCTCCAGCTCAAATTTCCTGCCAAACAGGTACTGGTGCATTTTTTTTACTGCATATACACATGCAAGTGCTTCCTTTTCTACCATCCCATAGCCCCTTTCTGCCTGGGACAGACTTCTGGAGGCATAAGCTACCGGCTGTAACTGACCCTTGGCATTCACATGCTGCAACACACATCCGATCTCATAGGACGATGCATCGCACGTTAGAACAAGTTTCTTATACGATTCATAGAACGTTAACAGTTTGTTGGAGCATAACAAATTTTGTGCTCTATCAAAAGCCCTTTCCTGGCTGTCCCCCCAGACCCATTCGCGAACTTTGCATAGGAGCATGTGTAGCGGCTCTAACAGCGTGCTCAATTTGGGAAGAAAGATACCAAAATAGTTCAGGAGTCCCAGGAACGAACGCAGCTCCGTCGTGTTACGGGGTATGGGTGCTTTCTGGATCGCTTCCGTTTTGGTCTGAATCCGTCTGCTGCTACGCTCCTCCCCAGGAATTCTACCTCTGGAGCTAGGAAGACGCACTTCGCCTTTTGCAGTCGCAGACCTACCCGGTGCAGTCTGCATAGCACCTCCTCCAGGTTGTGGAGTTGTTCTTCAGTATCGCAACCCGTGGTGAGGATGTCATCTTGAAAAACCACCGTCCTTGGAATCAACTTGAGGAGACTTTCCATGTTTTGTTGAAAGATCGCGGCGGCCAAACGAATCCTGAACGGACATCTGTTGTATTCAAACAAGCCCTTGTGTGTCGTGATGGTGGTCAGCTTCTTTGACTCACTCACCAGCTCCTGGGTCATGTAAGCTGAGGTCAGGTCCAATTTTGAAAAAAGTTTGCCACCGGATAGCGTCGCAAAGAGGTCCTCCGCTCTCGGTAGCAGGTACTGGTCTTGGAGTGACACCCAATTGATGGTGGCCTTGTAATCACCACATATCCTGACCGACCCATCCGCCTTGAGCACCGGCACAATCGGGCTCGCCCAGTCACTGAATTCGACTGGCGAGATGATGCTTTCCCTCAGCAGGCGGTCCAATTCGCATTCTATCTTTCCCCACATCACGTACGGCACCGCCCTGGCCTTGTGGTGTACTGGGCTGGCGTCCGGGTTTATGTGAATCACTACCTTGGTCCCCATGAAAGTGCCAATGCCGGGTTGAAATAGTGAGTCAAATTTGTCCAGGACCTGTGAGCATGATATTCGCTCCGCAGAAGAAATTGCATTGACATCGTCCCATTTCCAGTTCATGACAACAAGCCAACTCCTCCCCAGCAGTGCAGGACCATCCCCCAGGACAATCCAGAGTGGCAACCTGTTCTCCGAATCTTTGTGGGTCATGACTAACGTGGCACTGCCTAGCACCAGAATGATCCCCTTTGTATATGTCCGTAGCTGTGCGTCAATCGGCAATAATTTTGGGCTCCTGGTCTTGGACGCCCACAACTTGTCGAACTGTTTGATATTCATCAGGGACTGGCTGGCCCCCGTGTCTAGCTCCATTGATACTGGGATGCCATTGAGGAGCACTTTCATCATTATCGGTGGCGTCCTAGTGTGTGAACTGTATATGTGCTCCACATGAACTCGCTGAACTTCAGCTTCCAGCGATTTCCCCCAGTGTCCATTTGGCCTCGTAGGGCTTACATCGGACCCGTCCTCCTCGTACATCAACCTGGCTGCAGGCTTCCTGCACATATGCGCCAAGTGACCGCTGACGTTGCAGTTTCTGCAGGTATATTGCTGATACCTGCAAGCTCTGGCTGTGTGTTTGTCTCCACACCTCCAACATGAGCCATTGTTGGAAACAAAAGGTCCATTACCAGTCGATCGTCTCTGACTGTCTCTGTAACTGTCCTTAAGCGCACCATTGACAGGTGTTGATGGCCCCATTACTGGCCGCATTGTCCCTTGTGATGGCGTGAATCGCCGTTCAGCTAGCCATTGTCTCTGTTGAATTCCCCCTCTGGGTTCGACTACATGCTCGGGCATGTCCGATTGCCCTGCCTGCCTGGAGAACTGTGTCCCGCATTAACAATGTTGACTCCCTGTCCATTTGCTGCATTTAAACCAAGATTTTTGTTAAGCATCATTCTGGTCTCTTCCTCCCCTGAGATAAATGTCTGGGACATCAAAGCCGCCGTTTCCAAGGTCAAATCTTTGGTCTCAATCAGTTTCCTGAAAACCCTAGCGTTCCTGATGCCCTCAATAAAAAAGTCTCGCAGCATCTCCGCTCTGCATGTATCTGAGAACTTACATCGGCTCGCCAGTCGCCGGAGATCTGCCACGAAGTCTGGAACGCTTTGCCCTTCTCGCCGCCGCTGCGTGTAAAACCGGTGTCTCGCCATGTGCATGCTGCTCGCCAGTTTAAAGTGTTCCCCGATCAACTTACTGAGCTCTTCAAAAGTCTTGTCCACCGGCTTCTCTGGCGCTAGAAGGTCCTTCATCAGGGAGTACGTTCTGGATCCACAAACCGTCAGGAGATGAGCCCTGCGTTTGTCGGACGAATCCTGTCCCAACCATTCCTTAGTGACGAAACTTTGCTGTAGTCTCTCAGTAAAATCGTCCCAATCATCACCAACACAGTACCTCTCGTCTGTACTGCTAGTGGCCACGCTCGCGTGGTTTAAATCCCAGTTTCTCGTCGCTAATGATATGTCCTTACTATACAGTATAAATGCACACGAGGCCCATACTAGAGAGAAGGTCACTCTGTGACCAGTCCTTTATTAGCCAGCACTGAAGTGGAGAAGATGGGTGGAGCTTCCCCTTTTATACCTGAAAGTCCAGGTTAGGAGTGTCTCCCACAAGTTCACCACCGAGTGGTCAGTGTTCTCACGGTGTACAACTTAGGTCAGTTTATACATGGATTACAATGATCATTGAATACATGACACATACACTGGGTCATTTACAGATATGTCGTGTGACACTGCGGCGTGGTCATGATACCACTGCTGGCAGTGACGTCGGGTTTTGACATGATTGTTAAGGTCAGGATGGACTAGAGAGAGCCTGGTTTTGAGGCCCCTCTTCATCAATAACTCCACAGGCAGGATCTCGGTGAGCGTGTGTGGCCTTGTCCTGTAACTGAGCAGTATGTGTGACAGGCGTGTCTGCAAGGAACCGTGAGTTACGCATTTCAGGCTCTGCTTGATGGTTTGAATTGCCCACTCGACTTGATCATTGGACGCGGGTTTGAAGGGGGCTGACCTCACGTGTTTTATGCCATTGCGTTTCATGAACTCTTGAAACTCCAGGCTCGTGAAACACAGTCCGTTGTCGCTGACAATGTTGTCTGGCAGACCATGTTTGGCAAACATGGCTCTCAGGTTCTCAATGGTGGCAGTGGAAGTATTGGATGACATGATCACACATTCTATCCATTTGGAGTATGTATCCACTACCACAAAAAACATTTTACCGAGGAAGGGGCCCGCAAAGTCAATGTGGATTCTAGACCACGGTTTGGATGGCCATGGGTGTTAAAAAAACAAGCCTGAAGGCTTTGTGTCTTAATGCAAGGAGTATCCGCAATAAGGTGGATGAATTAATTGTGCAAATAGATGTTAACAAATATGATGTGATTGGGATTACGGAGACGTGGCTCCAGGATGATCAGGGCTGGGAACTCAACATCCAGGGGTATTCAACATTCAGGAAGGATAGAATAAAAGGAAAAGGAGGTGGGGTAGCATTACTGGTTAAAGAGGAGATTAATGCAATAGTTAGGAAAGACATTAGCTTGGATGATGTGGAATCTATATGGGTGGAGCTACAGAACACTAAAGGGCAAAAATCGTTAGTGGGAGTTGTGTACAGACCTCCAAACAGTAGTAGTGATGTTGGGGAGGGCATCAAACAGGAAATTAGGAGTGCATGCAATAAAGGTGCAGCAGTTATAATGGGTGACTTTAATATGCACATAGATTGGGCTAGCCAAACTGGAAGCAATACGGTGGAGGAGGATTTCCTGGAATGCATAAGGGATGGTTTTCTAGACCAATATGTCGAGGAACCAACTAGGGGGGAGGCCATCTTAGACTGGGTGTTGTGTAATGAGAGAGGATTAATTAGCAATCTCATTGTGCGAGGCCCCTTGGGGAAGAGTGACCATAATATGGTGGAATTCTGCATTAGGATGGAGAATGAAACAGTTAATTCAGAGACCATGGTCCAGAACTTAAAGAAGGGTAACTTTGAAGGTATGAGGCATGAATTGGCTAAGATAGATTGGCTAATGATACTTAAGGGGTTGACTGTGGATGGGCAATGGCAGACATTTAGAGAACGCATGGATGAATTACAACAATTGTACATTCCTGTCTGGCGTAAAAATAAAAAAGGGAAGGTGGCTCAACCGTGGCTATCTAGGGAAATCAGGGATAGTATTAAAGCCAAGGAAGTGGCATACAAATTGGCCAGAAATAGCAGCGAACCTGAGGACTGGGAGAAATTTAGAACTCAGCAGAGGAGGACAAAGGGTTTGATTAGGGCAGGGAAAATGGAGTACGAGAAGAAGCTTGCAGGGAACATTAAGGCGGATTGCAAAAGTTTCTATAGGTATGTAAAGAGAAAGAGGTTAGTAAAAACAAACGTAGGTCCCCTGCAGTCAGAATCAGGGGAAGTCATAACGGGGAACAAAGAAATGGCAGACCAATTGAACAAGTACTTTGGTTCAGTATTCACTAAGGAGGACACAAACAACCTTCCGGATATAAAAGTGGTCAGAGGGTCTATTAAAGAGGAGGAACTGAGGGAAATCTTTATTAGTCGGGAAATTGTGTTGGGGAAATTGATGGGATTGAAGGCCGATAAATCCCCAGGGCCTGATGGACTGCATCCCAGAGTACTTAAGGAGGTGGCCTTGGAAATAGCGGATGCATTGACAGTCATTTTCCAACATTCCATTGACTCTGGATCAGTTCCTATCGAGTGGAGGGTAGCCAATGTAACCCCACTTTTTAAAAAAGGAGGGAGAGAGAAAGCAGGGAATTATAGACCGGTCAGCCTGACCTCAGTAGTGGGTAAAATGATGGAATCAATTATTAAGGATGTCATAGCAGCGCATTTGGAAAATGGTGACATGATAGGTCCAAGTCAGCATGGATTTGTAAAAGGGAGATCATGCTTGACAAATCTTCTGGAATTTTTTGAGGATGTTTCCAATAAAGTGGACAAAGGAGTACCAGTTGATGTGGTATATTTGGACTTTCAGAAGGCTTTCGACAAGGTCCCACACAGGAGATTAATGTGCAAAGTTAAAGCACATGGGATTGGGGGTAGTGTGCTGACGTGGATTGAGAACTGGTTGTCAGACAGGAAGCAAAGAGTAGGAGTAAATGGGTACTTTTCGGAATGGCAGGCAGTGACTAGTGGGGTACCGCAGGGTTCTGTGCTGGGGCCCCAGCTGTTTACATTATACATTAATGATTTAGACGAAGGGATTAAATGTAGTATCTCCAAATTTGCGGATGACACTAAGTTGGGTGGCAGTGTGAGCTGCGAGGAGGATGCTATGAGGCTACAGAGTGACTTGGATAGGTTAGGTGAGTGGGCAAATGCGTGGCAGATGAAGTATAATGTGGATAAATGTGAGGTTATCCACTTTGGTGGTAAAAACAGAGAGACAGACTATTATCTGAATGGTGACAGATTAGGAAAAGGGAAGGTGCAACGAGACCTGGGTGTCATGGTACATCAGTCATTGAAGGTTGGCATGCAGGTACAGCAGGCGGTTAAGAAAGCAAATGGCATGTTGGCCTTCATAGCGAGGGGATTTGAGTACAGGGGCAGGGAGGTGTTGCTACAGTTGTACAGGGCCTTGGTGAGGCCACACCTGGAGTATTGTGTACAGTTTTGGTCTCCTAACTTGAGGAAGGACATACTTGCTGTTGAGGGAGTGCAGCGAAGATTCACCAGACTGATTCCCGGGATGGTGGGACTGACCTATCAAGAAAGACTGAATCAACTGGGCTTGTATTCACTGGAGTTCAGAAGAGTGAGAGGGGACCTCATAGAAACGTTTAAAATTCTGACGGGTTTGGACAGGTTGGATGCAGGAAGAATGTTCCCAATGTTGGGGAAGTCCAGAACCAGGGGTCACAGTCTAAGGATAAGGGGTAAGCCATTTAGGACCGAGATAAGGAGAAACTTCTTCACCCAGAGAGTGGTGAACCTGTGGAATTCTCTACCACAGGAAGTAGTTGAGGCCAATTCACTAAATATATTCAAAAGGGAGTTAGATGAAGTCCTTAGTACTCGGGGGATCAAGGGGTATGGCGTGAAAGCAGGAAGTGGGTACTGAAGTTTCATGTTCAGCCATGAACTCGTTGAATGGCGGTGCAGGCTAGAAGGGCTGAATGGCCTGCTCCTGCACCTATTTTCTATGTTTCTATGTTTTCTATGACCACAGACTGAGCGGAACTTCCTTTGGGGCATTGCTTAACTGCTTGCGAGTGCTGCACTGATGCACGCATGACTCTACGTCCGAGTCAATGCCAGGCCACCAAACATGGGACCTGGCGATGGCCTTCATCATGACAATACCGGGATGCGTACTATGTAACTCGCGTACAAATCTCGCCCTGCCTTTCTTGGGCATTACAACACGATTACTCCACAGTAAACAGTCGGACTGGATGGAAAGCTCATCTTTGTGATGGCTGTACGGTTTGGTTTCATCACCCATTACCTTGGGGATGGTCGACCAGTCCCCGTTAAGAACACAACGTTTTACAACCGAAAGGGTCGGATCCTGGCTGGTCCAGGTCTTAACTTGTTGAGCAGTGACAGGTGACCCTTCACTCTCAGAGGCATCCATGACCATGAGTAGCTCTGCGGGCATTGGCGTTTCTACCTCCGGTGTGGGCAACGGTAACCGGCTCAATGCATCAGCGCAGCTGTCGGTGCCTGGTCTATGGCGAATGACATAATCATAGGCAGATAATGTCAGCGCCCACCTCTGGATGTGGGACGACGCGTTGGTATTGATACCTTTCCGTTCTGAGAACAACGATATAAGCGGCTTGTGATCGGTTTCCAGCTCGAAGTGAAGCCCAAATAGGTACTGGTACATTTTTTTTTACCCCATAAACACATGCTAAAGCCTCTTTCTCTACCATGCCGTAGGCTCTTTCCACCTTGAACAGGCTTCGAGACACATATGCAACTGGTTGTAGTTTGCTTGACTCATTGGCTTGCTGGAGTACGCAGCCGACCCCATAGAACGGTGCATCACAGGTCAAAACTAGATGCTTGCATGGGTCATTCAGTACCAGTAGCTTGTGGGAACACAACAGATTTCTAGCCTTCTCTGTCTTGAAGTTCACCCCACACCCAGTCATCTCCTTTCCTCAGCAGCTTGTGCAAAGACTCTAATAATGTGCTCAATTTGTGTAAGAAGTTACCGAAGTAGTTGAGACGATCCAGGAATGAACGCAGCTCCATCACATTCTGGGACCTGGGCGCATTTTTGATGGCCTCTGTTTTCGTGTCTGTAGGCCTGATTCCGTCTGCAGCAATCTTTCATCCCAGGAATTCGACCTCTGGTGCCATGAAAACGTACTTCGAACATTTCAGCCTGAGTCCCACTTTTTCCAGACGACGCAGAACTTCTTCCAGATTGTGCAGGTGCTCGGCAGTGTCACGACCTGTGACTAGGATGTCGTCTTGGAATACCACGGTCCTGGGGACGGATTTCAATAGGCTCTCCATGTTTCTCTGAAATATGGCTGCCGCCGAACGAATGCCAAAAGGGCACCTGTTGTGAATAAACAGTCCTTTGTGCGTGTTGATGCACATAAGTTTCTTTGCTGATTCAACCAGTTCCTGTGTCATGTAGGCTGACGTTAGATCCAATTTGGTTGACAATTTCCCCCCAGTTAGCGTTCCAAACAGGTCATCAGCTTTCGGTAGCGGGTACTGATCTTGTTTCGAAACTTGGTTGATCGTGACTGTTATGTATTGCCCATGTACATTAAATGTATAGTTATAATGGCGTGCCACAAGGGGCACTGTGGTGGGAGACCCGAAAGTACCTGCGAGACAGAGTATAAAAGGCTGCCCATCACACCTGAGGGGCACTCTGGAGTTACACAATAAAGGACCAAGGTCACAGCAGTTGATACAACACCAGACTGTGTGGAGTCAGTGATTTGAGTGATACATCACAAATTGGTGACGAGGACACGGACGAGCTCTTCATGCAACCATGGCTACTTTGGGCACGCTAAAGGATTTCACAGAGGGTAATGACTGGGATGCCTTTACGGAAAGGCTCGAGTACTATTTTATAGCAAACGACCTGACAGGGAACACGAACGCACTGATAGAGAAGCGTAAGGCGATATTGCTGTCCAGTTGTGGCGATGAGGTTTACCGTCTTGTCAGGGATTTTGCTGGTACCCGCGAGCGCCAGGGACAAGTCATATGAGCAACTGATTGAACTCATTCGTTACCAACAGAAACCGAAGGAGAGCATCCTCACGGCCAGGCACAAATTCTACCACCACTGCAGACCTGAGGGCCAGGATGTCACCAAATATGCTGCGGACATCAGGAGACTCGCGGCACCGTGTGATTTTGGCACACGCCTTGACGAGGCGTCGCGAGACATCTTTGTCATGGGGATTGGCCATGAGGGCCTCCTTCACAAGCTGCTATCTACTGAACCTACAGTCAGCCTGCAGCAAGCCATCAACATCAGCCGGGCATTTATGACCTCGACTTGCAGCACCAAGCAGATGATCCACACGGTCTCGAACCAGGCAGGTACTATTCACAGGATAGCACCCTTCACGGTCAAAACTGCAGAACGTGGCTCTGCCCAGGGCAGAGAGCACGGACCTCAGGGTCCTGGAACTCAGAGACCACCGAGGGGGGCTAATCGAGTAGCACCATGCTGGCACTGTGGAGGAAGCCATGGGGCTCACCGGTGCAGGTTTGCGGAGGATACGTTCAATACCTGCCACACGAAAGGCCACCTTCAGCGTATGTGCAAAAGAAACACGACTCACCCTGTGGCTGAGGAGATGGTAGATGATCTGCTATCCAGCGAGGAGCATTGCAGTTTGGCTCAACGGGCATCCCAGCCCCAGGTAGAAGAAGATGATGCGTTTGGACTGTATATGTGTCCCGACGATTTGGCCCCAGTGATTATGGAAGTCAAGATTAACGGAGTCCCAGTGAGTATGGAAGTGGACACGGGGTCGGGTCAGTCACTGATGAGTCAGGAAACTTTTGATAAACTGTGGATTAACCCAGCTGCACGACCTAAGCTGGTCCTGGTCACGGCGAAGCTGCACACCTACACCAAGGAACTAATACCTGTTCTTGGCAGAGCGGATGTGCAGGTATCTCACGGGGGCGAGACGCACGGTTTACCTTTGTGGATCATTGCAGGCGATGGGCCGACGCTACTCGGCAGGAGATGGATGGGGAAGGTCCGTGGGAGCTGGGTAGACTTCATTCCTCCACAGACTGCTGTCCCCCGTGTTCACAGGCAGAGCAGACCTCCACCTTCGGATCGGATGGCACCGAAGGAAGCGTGTGTGGGGTTGGGCAGAGCAACAGCGGCCGTCGACTCCCCCCTGCAAAGTCTGAGAGTGGAACCAGCAGCAGCGCCGACCGAGCTGGAGAAGAGAGAAGGGCTTCGACGGGCTGCTCCAGCAGGCACCGTCGGCCCGTAGGCAGAGGCGGCCGTTCGCGGGGCTTGCAGCGGGAGGAACGGTGAATCGGCAGTTCCGGGAGCGGGACTCGCTCGGCGACGTTGTGAGGGCCGGTGCTCCGAGGAGTGGGGCTTGTCCAGGATCGGCTGCGGCAGTGAGGAGGTCGACTCCGGAGGACGTGTGTGTGTGTGTGTGTGTGTGGCGGCTCCCGGGCAAAAAGGTCAGCTGCGTGGGATACTCCGGAGGATGCGGCGGTGCGGGGGCCGGTGCGTTGCGGCTCCCGGGTTTGTTTAGAATGTGGCAGCTCTCTCTCTCGAGAGAGAGAGGGAGAGCAGGCAGCAGCACAGCAGAGTTCTGCACAGAGAGGCAGGCAGGCACCAGCAGAGTACCTAAAATGGCGGCGCCCAGTAGAAACCTCGTGGGAAAAACAAAATGGCGTCTTAAAAGGGAAATGTACCCGGGAGTCTTAAAGGGGTCTTACACCATTGGCGGTCCCCACAAAGAGACTTTTGTAAGGGCAAGAGTGAGTCAAAATGATTACTGTGATTTGTATGATGACATGATTTATGTCAAGAGTTAATATTTTGACGCTAAAATGATTACTGTGATTAAAATGATTGCTATGATTGGTGAAAAGAGTTAATATCACAATGCACAGTTAAAAGGGTTAATGGATCTGTGACTAACATGACTAATGGATTAATGCGATTTCTGATTTTATGTGATTTATGCAATTGTTCAGCGGCTGCAGACAAGCCGCAAAAGCAACTATTTTCTGAGAGCAGAGGCAACGCACTAGTTGCGATACCCTGTCTCAGTGCAGCCCATTACCTGGGGCAAAAAGGGGCAGTATGCCACCATCACACCTCACCCAGTGGAGCTGGGATTTAATAACTGTTCAGTGTACCTGCAACCTGTTGATATAACTCTTCAACGCATCTATATGTATCATACAAATGTACTGTCTATGTGTATCTGTTTTCTACTGGAGATTATGTTTGTGTACTTGTATCACCCATGTAAGGACTGCAAATACCACATGCTTGCACAGGATCGCAAGCATAATCTCTACATGGGGAGGAAAAGGGAAGTGGATGGTCATGGACTCACACTCACAAATCAACCAGGACGAACCAGGCCGAGGTTACTGGCAATTTGCTTTTGGAACTGCGGGGGGCGGGAGTGAGATGTTATGTATTGTCCATGTACATTAAATGTATAGTTACAATGGTGCGCCACAAGGGGCACTGTGGTGGGAGACCCGAAAGTACCTGCGAGACAGAGTATAAAAGGCTGCCCACCACACTTGAGAGGCACTCTGGAGTTACACAATAAAGGACCAAGGTCACAGCAGTTACTACAACACCATACTGTGTGGAGTGCTACATTCATCACAGTGACCTTGTCATCTCCACAAATCCTGATCGTGCCGTCGCTCTTTAACACCAGAACAATGGGACTGGCCCATTCATTAAATTCGACCAGGGAGATGACCCCCTCACATTGTAGCCTGTCAAATTCAAGCTTGACCTTGTCTCTCATCATGTGCGGGACCGCCCTGACTTTGTGATGGATGGGCCTTGCGTCTGGGCCTAGGTGAATCTGCACCTTGACTCCTTTGAAGCTGCCAACTCCCGGTTCAAACAGTGAGGGAAATTAGCTCAGCACTTCACACAAATCCGCTGATGACAACGCTTTGATATCGTACCGTTTCCATCTTATTTTCTCGAGCCAACTCCTGCCGAATAACAATGGGTCGTTGCCCGGGATAATCCATAATGGCAGATCTTGAACCGCTCCCTCGTACGACGCTCTTACTGCTGCACTACCGATCACTGGTATGAGCTCTTTGGTGTAGGTACGCATTTATCGGACTCAGCTTGGGTCTCTCTGCTTTCGTCTCCCACAGCTTTTCGAAAGTCCTCTGGCCTATTATCGATTGACTCGCACCCGTGCCTAATTCCATGGATACCGGCACGCAACCGGCATGCCATTTAATTTTACCTCCATCATTATCGCTTGGCTCTTTGGGCTCAACATTGCCCAACCCCTTTGTTCAGCGCACTGACCTGAAACGCGCCGACTTTGCGCGCTGGAAAAGGCACCAGAAAAAAGGGGCCCAATCCTGGCCGCTCTTCGGAGTCCCCGGAGTCGTGGCGTGGAGTGGAGGCTGAACGGGAGGGGGGGAGGGGGCGGAGCAACAGGCCAGCGCAGAAAGCACTGCTGGCACCTGCACGCATGCTCAGTGAGAGCTGCACGCATGCTCCTGCCCCCCCAACGCATCCTGTGGGCTGAGAGCAGGACCCGACGGTCGCAGGCCCTATCCCAGGCCGAAGGGATGCCCGATCTCGCCGCACCCTATCCCTGGCCGAGTGGCCTCCCGCACCGACCGGCCGGCCCGCTGAATTCCCGGCCAGGTAAGGACTTTGCTTTTATGTTTTATTTAGTGTCTGTGCTTGTGTGGCTGTGCTTTAAACTTTTGATTGCGGGGGGGGAGGAGGAGATTTTTTTTGGGGGGAGGAGGAGAGTTTTGGAGAGGGGGGTGGAGGAGAGTTTTGGAGAGGGGGGAGGAGGAGAGTTTTGGAGAGGGGGGAGGAGGAGAGTTTTGGAGCTGGGGAGGAGGAGAGTTTTGGAGAGGGAGGAGGAGGAGAGTTTTGGAGAGGGGGGAGGAGGAGAGTTTTGGAGAGGGAGGAGGAGGAGGAGAGTTTTGGACCTGGGGAGGAGGAGAGTTTTGGAGAGGGGGGAGGAGGAGAGTTTTGGAGCTGCGGAGGATGAGAGTTTTGGAGAGGGGGGAGGAAGAGAGTTTTGGAGCTGCGGAGGAGGAGAGTTTTGGAGAGGGGGAGGAGGAGAGTTTTGGAGAGGGGGAGGAGGAGAGTTTTGGAGCTGCAGAGGGGGAGAGTTTTGGAGAGGGGGGAGGAGGAGAGTTTTGGAGAGGGGGGAGGAGGAGAGTTTTGGAGGTGGGGAGGAGGAGAGTTTTGGAGAGGGGGGGAGGAGGAGAGTTTTGGAGAGAGGGAGGAGGAGAGTTTTGGAGGGAGGGAGGAGGAGAGTTTTGGAGAGGGGGAGGAGGAGAGTTTTGGAGAGAGAGAGGAGGAGAGTTTTGGAGGTGGGGAGGAGGAGAGTTTTGGAGAGGGGGGGAGGAGGAGAGTTTTGGAGGGGGGTAGGAGAGTTTTGGAAAGGGGGTGGAGGAGAGTTTTAGAGAGGGGGAGGAGGAGAGTTTTGGAGAGGGGGGGAGGAGGAGAGTTTTGGAGGGGGGGAGGAGGAGAGTTTTGGAGAGGGGGAGGAGGAGAGTTTTGGAGAGAGGAGAAGGAGAGTTTTGGAGGGGGGAGGAGGAGAGTTTTGGAGAGGGGGGGATGAGGAGAGTTTTGGAGAGGGGGAGGAGGAGAGTTTTGGAGAGGGGGAGGAGGAGAGTTTTGGAGAGGGGGAGGAGGAGAGTTTTGGAGAGGGGGGAGGAGAGTTTTGGAGAAGGGGGAGGAGGAGAGTTTTGGAGAGGGGGAGGAGGAGAGTTTTGGAGAGGGGAGAAGGAGAGTTTTGGAGGGGGGTGGAGGAGAGTTTTGGAGGGGGCGAGGAGCAGAGTTTTGGAGGGGGGGAAGAGGAGAGTTTTGGAGAGGGGGAGGAGGAGAGTTTTGGGGGTGGGCAGAAGGAGAGTTTTGGAGAGGGGGGAGGAGGAGAGTTTTGGAGGGGGCGAGAAGCAGAGTTTTGGAGGGGGCGAAGAGGAGAGTTTTGAAGGGGGGGAGGAGGAGAGTTTTGGAGTGGGGGAGGAGGAGAGTTTTGGAGCTGGGGAGGAGATTTTTGAAGGGGGCGAGGAGCAGAATTTTGGAGGGGGGGAAGAGCAGAGTTTTGGAGAGGGGGGGAGGAGGAGAGTTTTGGAGGGGGGTAGGAGAGTTTTGGAGAGGGGGTGGAGGAGAGTTTTAGAGAGGGGGAGGAGGAGAGTTTTGGAGAGGGGGGGAGGAGGAGAGTTTTGGAGGGGGGGAGGAGGAGAGTTTTGGAGAGGGGGAGGAGGAGAGTTTTGGAGGGGGGATGAGGAGAGTTTTGGAGAGGGGGAGGAGGAGAGTTTTGGAGAGGGGGGAGGAGAGTTTTGGAGAAGGGGGAGGAGGAGAGTTTTGGAGAGGGGGAGGAGGAGAGTTTTGGAGAGGGGAGAAGGAGAGTTTTGGAGGGGGGAGGAGGAGAGTTTTGGAGGGGGCGAGGAGCAGAGTTTTGGAGGGGGGGAAGAGGAGAGTTTTGGAGAGGGGGAGGAGGAGAGTTTTGGGGGTGGGCAGAAGGAGAGTTTTGGAGAGGGGGGAGGAGGAGAGTTTTGGAGGGGGCGAGAAGCAGAGTTTTGGAGGGGGGGAAGAGGAGAGTTTTGGAGAGGGGGAGGAGGAGAATTTTGGGGGTGGGCAGAAGGAGAGTTTTGGAGAGGGGGGAGGAGGAGAGTTTTGGAGGGGGCGAGAAGCAGAGTTTTGGAGGGGGGGAAGAGGAGAGTTTTGAAGGGGGGGAGGAGGAGAGTTTTGGAGGGGGGGAGGAGGAGAGTTTTGGAGCTGGGGAGGAGGAGATTTTTGGAGGGGGCGAGGAGCAGAATTTTGGAGGGGGGGAAGAGCAGAGTTTTGGAGGGGGGAGGAGGAGAGTTTTGGAGGGGGGGAGGAGGAGAGTTTTGGAGGGGGGGAGGAGGAGAGTTTTGGATGGGGGGAAGTGTAGAGTTTTGGAGGGGGGGAGGAGCAGAATTTTGGAGGGGGGGAAGAGCAGAGTTTTGGAGGGTGGGAGGAGGAGAGTTTTGGAGGTGGGGAGGAGGAGAGTTTTAGAGGAGGGAGGAGGAGAGTTTTGGAGGGGGGAGGAGGAGAGTTTTGGAGGGGGGGAGGAGGAGAGTTTTGGAGGGGGGAGGAGGAGAGTTTTGGGGGTGGGGTGGGAGAGATGAGACTTCCAGACCCAGGAGCTGTGATTCCTCCAGTCGCTCGGCGTCCCCCCTCCCCGATACGCCCCGGCCCAGCAGCTGTGACTTCTCCGGTGCATCTTCCCACCCCTATCCCAGGCAGAATGGCCTCACACACAGGCCGCCCACTGCCTTTCCCAGGCATTCTTTAAAGATTAGGTAGGATTTACTTCTTTTTTTATTGTATTTTCATTGTTTGAGCTTTTCCTTAATGTTTGGTGCTTGGTTGTTGAGGTTCCTTCCAGTTCCCTTCCTTCCCCTATCCCTGCCCTAATGTCTACCTATTGAGCGCTGCTTTTTCTTCACTGCCCGCAAGGTTTTTCAGAGCTGGCTACATACACTGACCTAAGTGCATTTGGAGTACGTTTTTGCTGGCCAAAGTGGCATAAATAGCCAAAATTGTCGTAAGTGTCTGGGAACCACCTTTTGAAAAAAAAACTGACCTAAAAAAAATCGTACCTAACTGACTTACTCTGGAGCAAATCTTTTGGGGAAAATGGCATTTTCTAACTTACGCCAGAAAAAACAACTTACTCCAAAAGAATTGATGCAAGTCATGGCCATTGTTAGGCCCTTTATTAGGAACGCACGTACGCTATACACTTCCTCCTTGGGGCTCTCAAATGTCTCGGGCTGCATCGCCAGATCCACGCTGAATTGATCATCATCCACGTGGTGTGTCGTAGCTCGCTTGCCCTGCTGCGGACACGTCCGCTGAAGATGCCCTGTCTTCGCACACCCTCTGCATACATACTGCCTGAAGTGGCACTGATGGGGTCGGTGATTGTCCCCACAACGCCAACACGTTGAGCTTGGATTTGCGCCCGATGGCGGGCTTTCAGCGGCTCCCATTCTCGCATACGCAATCGAGTAGGCCCTTGATGGCGACCTTTGAGCGTCTCTCGGTCTTGCAGGCGCAGTCG
Organism: Pristiophorus japonicus; assembly: GCF_044704955.1. NCBI lineage: Eukaryota > Metazoa > Chordata > Chondrichthyes > Pristiophoridae > Pristiophorus > Pristiophorus japonicus. The sequence goes on from NC_091985.1 coordinate 155,987,272, forward strand.
AGTAGGCCCTGCCATGTGTAGCTCTGCCGGCCGTCGATACAATTTTGTGCACAGTACTTGCTGTTGGGTTCCTGTTTTGTCGCCATATCTGCTTCATGCTTTTCCGCGTGGACTTGCAAGCCTGGGCGATGGTGATGACCTTGCTGAGGTCCGGCGTCTCCGCAGCCAGCAGCTTACATAAGATCGCCTCGTGGTTGATCCCGATCATGAAAAGATCTTGCAGCATGTCTTCCAACGCAGGCCCAAATTTGCAAGGCCCTGCAAGACGTCTCAGGTCAGCAACAAATGCCGCTACGTTCTGGCCTTCTGGACGAACATGCGTATAGAAGTGATATCTGGATATGAGGATTCCTTCCGTGGGTTTAAGGTGTTCCCAAATTAGAGCACACAGTTCTTTGTAATCCTTTTCTGTAGGAAAAGTGGGTGAGAGCAGATTCTTGACTGCATAGATCGTGGGCCACAGACGGTGAGACGAACTGCCCTGCACTTCTCTGCATCCTTGTCTTTGTTTAGGTCGCTTGCCACGAAGTACTGGTCAAGACGATCCGTGAAATCTCCCCAATCCTCTCCCTCATTGAATCTCTCGAGAATTGCAATAATACTCGACCGTGCTGTGCTCGTCATACTTTTGCGTGGGTTCGTATTTTCCTCGTCATCAGTTGTAGAAACATAGAAACATAGAAAATAGGTGCAGGAGCAGGCCATTCAGCCCTTCTAGCCTGCACCGCCATTCAATGAGTTCATGGCTGAACATGAAACTTCAGTACCCCATTCCTGCTTTCTCGCCATACCCCTTGATCCCCCGAGTAGTAAGGACTTCATCTAACTCCCTTTTGAATATATTTAGTGAAGTGGCCTCAACTACTTTCTGTGGTAGAGAATTCCACAGGTTCACCACTCTCTGGGTGAAGAAGTTTCTCCTTATCTCGGTCCAAAATGGCTTACCCCTTATCCTTAGACTGTGACCCCTGGTTCTGGACTTCCCCAACATTGGGAACATTCTTCCTGCATCCAACCTGTCCAAACCCGTCAGAATTTTAAACGTTTCTATGAGGTCCCCTCTCACTCTTCTGAACTCCAGTGAATACAAGCCCAGTTGATCCAGTCTTTCTTGATAGGTCAGTCCCACCATCCCGGGAATCAGTCTAGTGAATCTTCGCTGCACTCCCTCAATAGCAAGAATGTCCTTCCTCAAGTTAGGAGACCAAAACTGTACACAATACTCCAGGTGTGGCCTCACCAAGGCCCTGTACAACTGTAGCAACACCTCCCTGCCCCTGTACTCAAATCCCCTCGCTATGAAGGCCAACATGCCATTTGCTTTCTTAACCGCCTGCTGTACCTGCATGCCAACCTTCAATGACTGATGTACCATGACACCCAGGTCTCGTTGCACCTTCCCTTTTCCTAATCTGTCACCATTCAGATAATAGTCTGTCTCTCTGTTTTTACCACCAAAGTGGATAACCTCACATTTATCCACATTATACTTCATCTGCCACGCATTTGCCCACTCACCTAACCTATCCAAGTCACTCTGCAGCCTCATAGCAATCCCCTCGCAGCTCACACTGCCACCCAACTTAGTGTCATCCGCAAATTTGGAGATACTACATTTAATCCCCTCGTCTAAATCATTAATGTACAATGTAAACAGCTGGGGCCCCAGCACAGAACCCTGCGGTACCCCACTAGTCACTGCCTGCCATTCCGAAAAGTACCCATTTACTCCTACTCTTTGCTTCCTGTCTGACAACCAGTTCTCAATCCACGTCAGCACACTACCCCCAATCCCATGTGCTTTAACTTTGCACATTAATCTCCTGTGTGGGACCTTGTCGAAAGCCTTCTGAAAGTCCAAATATACCACATCAACTGGTACTCCTTTGTCCACTTTATTGGAAGCATCCTCAAAAAATTCCAGAAGATTTGTCAAGCATGATCTCCCTTTCACAAATCCATGCTGACTTGGATCTATCATGTCACCATTTTCCAAATGCGCTGCTATGACATCCTTAATAATTGATTCCATCATTTTACCCACTACTGAGGTCAGGCTGACCGGTCTATAATTCCCTGCTTTCTCTCTCCCTCCTTTTTTAAAAAGTGGGGTTACATTGGCTACCCTCCACTCGATAGGAACTGATCCAGAGTCAATGGAATGTTGGAAAATGACTGTCAATGCATCCGCTATTTCCAAGGCCACCTCCTTAAGTACTCTGGGATGCAGTCCATCAGGCCCTGGGGATTTATCGGCCTTCAATCCCATCAATTTCCCCAACACAATTTCCCGACTAATAAAGATTTCCCTCAGTTCCTCCTCCTTACTAGACCCTCTGACCACTTTTATATCCGGAAGGTTGTTTGTGTCCTCCTTAGTGAATACTGAACCAAAGTACTTGTTCAATTGGTCTGCCATTTCTTTGTTCCCCGTTATGACTTCCCCTGATTCTGACTGCAGGGGACTGACGTTTGTCTTTACTAACCTTTTTCTCTTTACATACCTATAGAAACTTTTGCAATCCACCTTAATGTTCCCTGCAAGCTTCTTCTCGTACTCCATTTTCCCTGCCCTAATCAAACCCTTTGTCCTCCTCTGCTGAGTTCTAAATTTCTCCCAGTCCCCAGGTTCGCTGCTATTTCTGGCCAATTTGTATGCCATTTCCTTGGCTTTAATACTATCCCTGATTTCCCTAGATAGCCACGGTTGAGCCACCTTCCCTTTTTTATTTTTACGCCAGACAGGAATGTACAATTGTTGTAATTCATCCATGCGGTCTCTAAATGTCTGCCATTGCCCATCCACAGTCAACCCCTTAAGTATCATTAGCCAATCTATCTTAGCCAATTCATGCCTCATACCTTCAAAGTTACCCTTCTTTAAGTTCTGGACCATGGTCTCTGAATTAACTGTTTCATTCTCCCTGCCCCTGTACTCAAATCCCCTTGCTAATGCAGAATTCCACCATATTATGGTCACTCTTCCCCAAGGGGCCTCGCACAATGAGATTGCTAATTAATCCTCTCTCATTACACAACACCCAGTCTAAGATGGCCTCCCCCCTAGTTGGTTCCTCGACATATTGGTCTAGAAAACCATCCCTTATGCATTCCAGGAAATCCTCCTCCACCGTATTGCTTCCAGTTTGGCTAGCCCAATCTATGTGCATATTAAAGTCACCCATTATAACTGCTGCATCTTTATTGCATGCACTCCTAATTTCCTGTTTGATGCCCTCCCCAACATCACTACTACTGTTTGGAGGTCTGCACACAACTCCCACTAACGATTTTTGCCCTTTAGTGTTCTGCAGCTCTACCCATATAGATTCCACATCATCCAAGCTAATGTCTTTCCTAACTATTGCATTAATCTCCTCTTTAACCAGCAATGCTACCCCACCTCCTTTTCCTTTTATTCTATCCTTCTTGAATGTTGAATGCCCCTGGATGTTGAGTTCCCAGCCCTGACCATCCTGGAGCCATATCTTCGTAATCCCAATCACATCATATTTGTTAACATCTATTTGCACAGTTAATTCATCCACCTTATTGCGGATACTCCTTGCATTAAGACACAAAGCCTTCAGGCTTGCTTTTTTAACACCCTTTGTCCTTCTAGAATTTTGCTGTACAGTGGCCCTTTTTGTTCTTTGCCTTGGGTTTCTCTGCCCTCCACTTTTCCTCATCTCCTTTCTGTCTTTTGCTTTTGCCTCATTTTTGTCTCCCTCTGTCTCCCTGCATAGGTTCCCATCCCCCTGCAATATTAGTTTAACTCCTCCCCAACAGCACTAGCAAACACTCCCCCTAGGACATTGGTTCCGGTCCTGCCCAGGTGCAGAAATGATGGTGTATGAAATGATACAATGAACTCCGTACTGTGAGCCAGTGACTTAACCTGGTCAGTTTTTAATGGCTTCCAGAAGTGAAGGTACAAAGGTGAAGTTCAGGTTACATACCAGGCCCAGCACAAGTGTACCTATGACCCTAGGACCTCCGATGGTAGTGCCCCCTGGTGGTGGGCAGACCTTATGTACATACATTACACCATAGTGTCATCATAGTTTAACCCTTTTAGCCCCAGGTATCATTCTGGTGACTCTGAGCTGATATATCCTTCCTGGGGTGCGGTGCCCACAACTGAATGCGGTTCTCCCGATGGGGTCAAATCAGAGCTTCAATATAACTGGAACATAACTCCACCCCTTTGTATTCTCTAACTCTCTCCTCCTAATGAATACCCTAAATTTCCAAAGCACCCTTGCCATTCTTCTCTCAACTCTGCAGGGGAGAAATTGGTCTGGTTTGTGCCTTCCAGTAGCGCCTGTTGGGGGTGGTAACAGGGCGCTAAGGCATTACCGACCGGGTGGGTCGAATTCACCGGGCTGTGAACCTCCCTGGCGGTTTTGCACTGGCGCTAACACTTACCGCCTCACTGTCTAGCACCCCGTAGATCGTGATGCCATCCGGTGCGTAGCGCCCTGTTACCGCCCCAAATGCGATATTCGCTCCCGCCCCCTGCAGCATCGCTGGGTGTCAACAACTGCAACTGCAGGAGGCGTTGTCGCCTGGCTGGCTGCTTGGTAGTGGTGGTCAGGTAGAGCAAAATTTATCAATCTTCCCAGACTGGTGTCTTTTGTTCATTTGGACCCTGCGATTTGTCTGCCCTGCACGCTCGTAAAATGCTCGGGGCTGCTATGCACGTATCCCAGGTCCCGTGGCCCCCCCAGTGATGTGAGGAAGATTGAATGCAACCAACATCGGCCCTGCCCTTTAAGCGAGGGAAGGAGCCTCTAAAGATGTTGCACGTAACATAGTTCAGCCCTGTGCCGCTACCACCCTCTTGCTCCCTTCAGCGTTCTAAGGGAAGTGGCTAGTGTTTGATTTAGTGCTCCATTTCCCTCTTGCAACGCTAAAACAAAAGTTCCCGTCAGCTGCAAATCTTTTTCACCCGGCGATATTTTTGCACTCCCGCAAATGTTATCGCCCCAAACGGGGCACTATTCATTTTCTAGCCCTCTGTACCTTTTGTTAAAGTTAGAGGCTTAGAAGTTTGATTGCGTCCAAAAACGGGTGCTAGGGGAGTTGAGGCAGCACACAGTGGAGGAGGGGCGAGTCTGTTCACCTGCTCCCAGGCAGTACGTTAAATTCACGCTGCGACCTCATTATAATGAATCAGGCATGCAGCCCGAGCTACCCACGCTATTCATCGGCAGCCCGCCTGTTCCGGGTGGCCAGAAATCGGGCATCTCTGCCGCCACTTAAAGGCGGACAGCGCCTCTTAAAGGGGGGGTGTTCTCTGACTGCAGACAACAGGGAAGCTTTGCAAGTGGACAACTGGCAAGCTTTGGCTCCGCTAACGACTCCCACTAAATTTGGCGGGAGTTTAGCGGTGGCGTTACAGCCTTGCCGGGCGATGACAGCGACAGCTTCAGGGGTTCATGGATACTGCTTTGGAGACCCTGGCCTAGAAATTGGGTACCTCCCCGTTTGGTACGGGGGGGGGGGGGGGGCGTGGTCACACTCATGAGGCGCGGGACTTTGTGCCAGGCACAGAACTCTCATTCCTTCGGGTTAAATTGGTGTTGCCGCCCCCGAAAGAAAGTGGAGCATTAAATCAAGCACTATCACTTCCTTTCTGGTGCAACACACAGCTCGGGCAGCATATGAGGGGGGGGTGGGGGGGGCGGTGGGGGGATCTTCCCTGAATTGAAGGGAAGGGTCCAATCTGCACACTCTGCATGATGGGAAACCACCTACCTGGACCACCACCGGAAAGCGGGAGTGCCGCGCGATCAGCCCGCCACTCAAGCAGAGTGCCGGGCCGACCAATCACAGCACCGACCCTGCCAACGAAGCGTCACCAGGGCGGGAAGCGAAACGGCAGATTTTTTTTTTAAGCATTAGCCGGCCACCTCGCCTTTAAATTTCGGCGCCGTAGCGTCCGCCTAGCCGCCCATTACACGCGCCCTGAAGCTGTCGCTGTCATCGCCCGGCATCGCCGTAATGCCACCGCTAAACTCCCGCCAAATTTAGTGGGAGTTGTTAGCGGCGCCGTGCCCGGCTACTCAGTCATTTGCGTCCCATTAGCGACCTCCGGGGGCGCAAAAGCACTCAATTTCTGCTCCCCTGTTCCAGGTTGCCGACAGGAGGAGTGGAATCATCTTCCTGGGCAACGGGAGGGTGGAGGCAGGAAGCCCTCCAGGCAACAACTTTGCCGCCTGGGTTCAAGTCACACTCCAAGGACTTGAGCACAAAAATCTAAGCTGACACTCCCAGTGCAATGCTGAGGGAGACGATAAACCGAGGCCCCGTCTGCTCTCTCAGGTGGATGTAAAAGGTCCCATGGCACTATTTTGAAGAAGAGCAGGGGAATTATCCCCGGTGTCCAGGCCAATATCTATCCCTCAATCAACATGACAAAAACAGATTATCTGGTCATTATTCCCTAATGTGTGTGGGAGCTTTCTGTGCGCAAATTGGCTGCCACGTTTCCCACATTACAGCAGTGATTACATTCCAAATGTACTTCATTGGCTGTAAAGCGTTTTTGGACATCCAGTGGTCATGAAAGGCGCTATATAAATGTCAATCTTTCTCTTTTCCAGGCAGGCTGGCCTCCTCTTCCTGAAGTTGCAGAGATATCTCCAGGTCCCGAGCACCCGAGAGGGACAAGGGTTAGTTTTTACTGTGAATGGAGAGTGAAGAGGGCTGAGTAGCTGGCGATTGAAACTGCAGCTTGTCATGCATGGTGTGTGGGGCCTTTTAACAGAGAGAAGGGGTAAAGAGGATAAGATATGAAGAAATTCTGCCCGAACTCGCCTCCAGCCCGTGATGGCTGAGGGGTGTTTTTCGATGGGGAAGAGGGTGTGCAGATGGACTCGGCCTCCTCCAGTGGCAGCCTCCTGTCTGGAGTTGTGCCCAACCTTCTCCAGTGTGAAAGAAGGGTGCGATAGTGAGAGTGTTGTGAGGTGTTCAGCGAATATGCATGTCATGGCTGAATTGCTCGTCTGCCGTGCGCCCGATGTGAGATGTGGGGAAGGAAGGGTCACAGTAGTAGTGAGTGTGTGAGTATGAGAAGGAGTTGGTGTGACGTGTGATACTGTGATTGCAGGAGTGCGAAGAGATGAAGCGGAGGGGATTATTGTGGGAATTAATGTTGGAGGTGATGCTGCAGTGAGCAGCGAGTAAGAGAGCAGCCATCATACCTTGACAGGTCTGGTGCGGTCATTGAACTTTTTTCTATGTTGCTGCCATGTCTTTGGAGCTAATCTCCTGATGCTGACTTCCTCAGTGACCTTTTCCTTCTGACTCAGAGGCAAAAATGCTACCCACTGAGCCACAGCTGACACAGAAGATGTAACAATACTCAATCCGACATTGCAAGTGCCAGCAAAGATACTGGCACCACATGTACTTTATAGGGCAGCGTGGAGGCCCCGACCTGCGTGAGACCATCAGCGGCAGGTTGGGACTATAAAAGGAGCGAGGTGCAGCTGCCATGGGCAGCGTGGCGGCGTGTCACTGCAAGGTACAGCGCGAGCTGGTGCAGGAGGGCGACGGCAGCGAAGAGGGACATCATCAAGGTCCAGGTCGGTGATTAGAGCATGGGCCGTTACAGCAAGAGCGACAAGTTCAGGGTGAAGGAGCGGTGAGAGACTGTGGAGGGATGTGATCAGGGCCCAGGAGAGGCGTGAATTCGGGGCCATGGGCCCAGGGGCAGCACGGGCGAGCCCACACTGTAATATGTGTGCGCACTAGGTCCTTTCAGCAGAGCTGGTCTCCAGTCGTCTTGGTCAATCCTTGCCACTGGACCAAGACCTAGCTCTGTCAAGCCCGTGTGGTGGCTGGTGTGCAATGGCCACCCCACTTTAAAAAAAATCCACGCACAGGCATCTTCCACCCTTCAGGATGTGGTTCGGGATTTGGAATATTAGGTCCTTCATTGAAACATAGGATTGAGAAAGATGCCAAGCTGGTGATGGGGTGCACACAAGGCAAGGATGATAATTTGGAAATCGAGGCGTTGCTTAACAAGGTGCCACATGAAAGGTTTGACAAGGTGCCACATAAAAGATTACTGCACAAGATAAAAGTTCACGGGGTTGGGGGTAATATATTAGCATGGATAGAGGATTGGCTAACTAACAGAGAACAGAGAGTCAAGATAAATGGTTCATTCTCTGGTTGGCAACCAGTAACTAGTGGGATGCCGCAGGGATCAGTGCTGGGAGCCCAACTATTTGCAATCTATATTAACGACTTGGAAGAAGGAACTGAGTGTAACGTAACCAAGTTTGCTGACGATACAAAAATGGAAGGAAAAGCAATGTGTGAGGAGGACAGAAAAAATCTGCAAAAGGTCATAGACAGGCTAAGTGAGTGGGCAAAAATTTGGCAGATGGAGTATAATGTTGGAAAGTGTGAGGTCATGCACTTTGGCAGAAAAAAAATCAAAGAGCAAGTTATTATTTAAATGGGGAAAGATTGCAAAGTGCCGCAGTATAGCGAGACCTGGGGTACTTGTTCATGAAACACAAAAGGATAGTATGCAGGTACAGCAAGTGATCAGAATGGCCAATGGTATCTTGGCCTTTATTGCAAAGGAGTGGAGTATAAAAGCAGGGAAATCTTGCTACAGCTATACAAGGTATTGGTGAGGCCACACCTGGAATACTGCGTACAGTTTTGGTTTCCATATTTACGAAAGGATGTACTTGCTTTGGAGGCAGTTCAGAGAAGGCTCACTAGGTTGATTCTGGGATGGGAGGTTTGACTTATGAGGAAAGATTAAGTAGGCTGGGCTTCTACTCATTGGAATTCAGAAGAATGAGAGGTGACCTTATCGAGATGTATAAGATTATGAGGGGCTTGACAAGGTGGATGCAGAGAGGATGTTTCCACCGATGGGGGAGACTTGAACTAGGGGGAATGATCTTAGAATAAGGGACAGCCCATTTACAACAGAGATGAGGAGAGATTTCTTCTCTCAGAGGGTTGTAAATCTGTGGAATTCGCTGCCTCAGAGAGCTGTGGAAGCTGGCACATTGAATAAATTTAAGACAGAAATAGACAGTTTCTTAAACGATAAGGTAATAATGGTGTCATGTATATCACACCACTGTATATAACTGTATCTTACCATGCTATACATGACTGTAACTAGATATGACCTGTAACCACAAGCATATCTTACCACCAGGGGTGCACTTGCAGGAGACACTGCACACCTGTCCCACACAGGTATATTAAGGCAGGTCTCAGGCAAGTGTGGCATTCGAGAGCTGTGAAATAAAGGTGCAGGTCCTGAGTGACCTTGACTTCAGTATGTGCCTCGTGTAAGTCTGTACTGCAGAGTCAGGACTTTACAGTGGCGACGAGTTACAGGATCACAGAACCCAGAGAATGGCTACCAACGGCTCAGATGAGAAATACAATGCTGGAGATGATTGGGAGGACTTTAAAGAAAGGCTCCAGCAAAGTTTTGTAACCAAAGATGGTTGGGCGACGTTAAGGCAGACAAGAGAAGAGCCCATCTGTTGACCAGCTGTGGCTCGAAAACATACGCCTTAATGAAGGACCTGCTGGCATCCGAGAAACCAGCAAGCAAGTCATTTGAAGAGTTGAGCACACTGGTGAGAGACCACTTGAAGCCAGTGAGCAGCCTACACATGGCCAGACACAGGTTCTACAACTACAGACGCTGTGTGGGCCAGAGCATACCCGACTTTGTGGCGGAACTTCGGAGGCTGGCTAATTTATGTGAGTTTTCCGATGAACTAAGGAGAGAAGTACTGAGAGACTTTTTTATTGAAGGAATAGGCCACACAGGCATATTCAGAAAGCTCATAGAGACCAAGAACTTGAACCTAGAGGCAGCAGCACTGGTTGCACAGACATTCTTGGCAGGAGAAGAAGAAACGAGATTGATCTATACTGCGGGTACGACAACTAACGAAACATCGGAACAAGGGGTTCACAGCGTGAAACAAGCCGCTACCCCCACACACAGACAAAGGCAGGAGATCAGGCCCTCAACAGCAGGCGGTGGCGCCTGAAGCCATCAAAGGCCACATGAACGGCCATTCACACCTCATCAACCCATAATGCGAGCAATCAACTACAAACTGAGAGAAACATAGAAACATAGAAACATAGAAAATAAGTGCAGGAGCAGGCCATTCAGCCCTTCTAGCCTGCACCGCCATTCAATAAGTTCATGGCTGAACATGAAACTTCAGTACCCCATTCCTGCTTTCTCGCCATAACCCTTGATCCCCCGAGTAGTAAGGACTTCATCTAACTCCCTTTTGAATATATTTAGTGAATTGGCCTCAACTACTTTCTGTGGTAGAGAATTCCACAGGTTCACCACTCTCTGGGTGAAGAAGTTTCTCCTCATCTCGGTCCTAAATGGCTTACCCCTTATCCTCAGACTGTGACCCCTGGTTCTGGACTTCCCCAACATTGGGAACATTCTTCCTGCATCTAACCTGTCTAAACCCGTCAGAATTTTAAACGTTTCTATGAGGTCCCCTCTCATTCTTCTGAACTCCAGTGAATACAAGCCCAGTTGATCCAGTCTTTCTTGATAGGTCAGTCCCGCCATCCCGGGAATCAGTCTGGTGAATCTTCGCTGCACTCCCTCAATAGCAAGAATGTCCTTCCTCAAGTTAGGAGACCAAAACTGTACACAATACTCCAGGTGTGGCCTCACCAAGGCCCTGTACAACTGTAGCAACACCTCCCTGCCCCTGTATTCAAATCCCCTCGCTATGAAGGCCAACATGCCATTTGCTTTCTTAACCGCCTGCTGTACCTGCATGCTAACCTTCAATGACTGATGTACCATGACACCCAGGTCTCGTTGCACCTTCCCTTTTCCTAATCTGTCACCATTCAGATAATAGTCTGTCTCTCTGTTTTTACCACCAAAGTGGATAACCTCACATTTATCCACATTATACTTCATCTGCCATGCATTTGCCCACTCACCTAACCTATCCAAGTCACTCTGCAGCCTAATAGCATCCTCCTCGCAGCTCACAATGCCACCCAACTTAGTGTCATCCGCAAATTTGGAGATACTGCATTTAATCCCCTCGTCAAATCATTAATGTACAATGTAAACAGCTGGGGCCCCAGCACAGAACCTTGCGGCACCCCACTAGTCACTGCCTGCCATTCTGAAAAGTACCCGTTTACTCCTACTCTTTGCTTCCTGTCTGACAACCAGTTCTCAATCCACGTCAGCACACTACCCCCAATCCCATGTGCTTTAACTTTGCACATTAATCTCTTGTGTGGGACCTTGTCGAAAGCCTTCTGAAAGTCCAAATATACCACATCAACTGGTTCTCCTTTGTCCACTTTACTGGAAACATCCTCAAAAAATTCCAGAAGATTTGTCAAGCATGATTTCCCTTTCACAAATCCATGCTGACTTGGACCTATCATGTCACCATTTTCCAGATGCACTGCTATGACATCCTTAATAATTGATTCCATCATTTTACCCACTACTGAGGTCAGGCTGACCGGTCTATAATTCCCTGTTTTCTCTCTCCCTCCTTTTTTAAAAAGTGGGGTTACATTGGCTACCCTCCACTCCATAGGAACTGATCCAGAGTCAATGGAATGTTGGAAAATGACTGTCAATGCATCCGCTATTTCCAAGGCCACCTCCTTAAGTACTCTGGGATGCAGTCCATCAGGCCCTGGGGATTTATCGGCCTTCAATCCCATCAATTTCCCCAACACAATTTCCCGACTAATAAAGATTTCCTTCAGTTCCCCCTCCTTACTAGACCCTCTGACCCCTTTTATATCCGGAAGGTTGTTTGTATCCTCCTTAGTGAATACCGAACCAAAGTACTTGTTCAATTGGTCTGCCATTTCTTTGTTCCCCGTTATGACTTCCCCTGATTCTGACTGCAGGGGACCTACGTTTGTCTTTACTAACCTTTTTCTCTTTACATACCTATAGAAACTTTTGCAATCCACCTTAATGTTCCCTGCAAGCTTCTTCTCGTACTCCATTTTCCCTGCCCTAATCAAACCCTTTGTCCTCCTTTGCTGAGTTCTAAATTTCTCCCAGTCCCCAGGTTCGCTGCTATTTCTGGCCAATTTGTATGCCACTTCCTTGACTTTAATACTATCCCTGATTTCCCTAGATAGCCACGGTTGAGCCACCTTCCCTTTTTTATTTTTACGCCAGACAGGAATGTACAATTGTTGTAATTCATCCATGCGGTCTCTAAATGTCTGCCATTGCCCATCCACAGTCAACCCCCTAAGTATCATTCGCCAATCTATCCTAGCCAATTCACGCCTCATACCTTCAAAGTTACCCTTCTTTAAGTTCTGGACCATGGTCTCTGAATTTACTGTTTCATTCTCCATCCTAATGCAGAATTCCACCATATTATGGTCACTCTTCCCCAAGGGGCCTCGCACAATGAGATTGCTAGTTAATCCTCTCTCATTACACAACACCCAGTCTAAGATGGCCTCCCCCCTAGTTGGTTCCTCAACATATTGGTCTAGAAAACCATCCCTTATGCACTCCAGGAAATCCTCCTCCACCGTATTGCTTCCAGTTTGGCTAGCCCAATCTATGTGCACATATAAGTCACCCATTATAACTGCTACACCTTTATTGCATGCTCAAGAGAGATCAGTCAGACGCAGCTCATCCTTCGGAAACAATGGAAGCGGTCTGTGCTGGAGGTGTGGGGGAAGGCACTCATCAAGGGGGTGTCGATTTCAGCATGTCGTTTGCAGAAACTGCAACTATACAGGGCATCTGGCCTGCATGTGCAGAAAAACAGCAGCTCGGCTGGTATATGAATTGGAAGGGGCGGAAAGCGGACCAGAAGACGGTGGGGACAGTGCCCGGGACACTGAGGTACAGCGGGTCAACACGATCAATGTCCACTGTTCTTACAACAAGACGCCTCCAATAACGATGAGGGTCCGACTCAACGGGATACCCGTCAACATGGAACTGGACACGGGAACAAGTCAATCTCTCATGAGCGTCCAAAAATTTGAACAGCTGTGGCCGCACAAAAGCAACAGACCAAAACTCACAAGGGTCGACACCAAACTAAGGACCTATACCAAATAAATCGTCCCAGTCCTTGGCAGTGCCATGCTCTCAGTCACACACAAAGGGACAGTGAACCGACTTCCCCTGTGGATTGTCCCCGGAGATCTCCCAACACTGTTGGGGAGAAGCTGGCTGGCAAAACTAAATTGGAAATGGGATGATGTTTACGCCATGTCGTCAGAGGAACGGACCTCCTGCTAAACAGTTCTAAATCGATTTGAACATCTCTTTCAGCCAGGTGTGGGCATCTTCAAAGGGGCTAAAGTTAAAATCTACATCACACAGGATGCTAGACCAGTCCATCACAAGGCTAGAGCTGTGCCTTATGTGATGAGGGAAAAGATTGGACATGAACTGGACCGGCTTCTGCGGGAAGGCATTATCTCACCCGTGGAATTTAGCGACTGGGCAAGTCCCATCGTCCCCGTCATGAAGCCTGATGGATCCGTATGAATCTGTGGGGATTACAAATCTACCATAAACAGAGTCTCCCTATAGGACCAATACCTGCTGCCCAGAGCAGAGGACCTATTTGCCACATTGGCTGGAGGAAAACTTTTCTCAAAACTAGATTTCACATCTGCGTATATGACGCAAGAACTGACCGAAGAGTCTAAGCTACTCACCACCAAAAACACACATCGAGGCCTTTTCATATACAATCGATGCCCATTCGGCATCAAGTCGGCAGCTGCTATATCCCAGCGCAACATGGAGAGTCTGCTCAAGTCCATCCGGGGACGGTTGTGTTTCAAGACAACATACTCATCACGGGCAGGGACACCGACTCCCATCTCCGCAATTTGGAGGAAGTACTAAAGCAATTGGATTGGGTAGGCTTAAGAGTTAAGAAATCCAAGTTGAATTTTTGGGCAGAAGGATTGCCGCTGATAGAATCCGCCCAACAGAATCCAAAACCAAAGCAATCCGTCTGGCACCCAGGCCCCGGAATGTCTCGGAACTGCGCGCCTTTCTCGGGCTACTCAATTACTTTGGGAACTTTATGCAGAACTTGAGCACGCTGCTGGAGCCTCTCCATGTGCTACTCAGAAAGGGGTGCGATTAGTTTTGGGGGGACGCACAAGAACGCGCCTTCAATAAGGCACGCAACCTTCTATGTTCCAACAGTGCTTTGACTTATTTTGAACCAGGTAAATAGCTAGTTCTTACATGTGTACGGGGTCGGGTGCGTTTTACAGCATGTCAATGGTGCGGGTAAATTACAACCCATTGCTTATGCCTCCAGGTCACTTTCGCGGGCGGAGCGCGGGTACGGTATGGTCGAGAAGGAGGCGCTCGCGTAAGTGTACGGTGTCAAAAAGATGTACCAATACCTTTTCGGGGCCAAGTTCGCGTTAGAAACTGACCACAAACCCCTCACGTCCCTGCTATCCGAGAGCAAGGCAATAAATGTCAACGCCTTAGCAGGCTACCCCTGGTGACCATGGAAGGGTCCTATGAACAGGACTGTGAGATGGTCATGGCAATCAATGCCTTTGAGTCCACAGGTTCGCCCATGACGGCTCACCAAATCAGAGCCTGGACGACCAGCGACCCCATGTTATCCTTAGTCAAAAGATGTGTTTTAACTGTGACTGGGCAGAGGCTCGTGATGCCTGGCCCGAGGAGATCAAACCTTTCCATAGGCGCATGCATGAACTATCACTACAGGCAGACTGCCTGATGTGGGGCAGCCGAGTAGTCATGTCTTTACGAGGCAGAGAGGCGTTTGTCCGGGAGCTCCACCGCGAGCAACTGGGGATCGTTCTCATGAAGGCCATAGCCAGATCCCAAGTCTGGTGGCCTGGCATTGACGCGGACTTGGAACTCTGCGTCCGACGGTGCAACATTTGTGCACAACTCAGCAATGCCCCCAGGGAGGCCCCCCTGAGCCCCTGGCCCTGGCCCACCAAACCGTGGTCGCGGGTGCACGTAGACTATGCGGGCCCATTCATGGGCAAAATGTTCCTCGTAGTCGTCGATGCATTGTCAAAGTGGATCGAAAGCACCATTTTAAACTCGAGCACCACCTCCACCACTGTGGAGAGCCTTGGAACCATATTTGCAATGCACGGAATTCCTGACATATTGGTCAGTGATAATGGCCGTGCTGCACCAGCGCAGAATTCCAAGATTTTATAGATGACCACGGCATAAATCACGTTAAAACAGCACCGTTCAAGCCGGCCTCCAATGGCTAGGTGGAGCGAGCAGTGCAGATCATTAAACAAGGCATGCTCAAAATCCAAGGTCCCACGCTGCAGAGCCGCCTGTCGCGACTGCTGCTGGCATACAGATCGCGTCCGCATTCGTTGACTGGAGTCCCCCCCCCCCCCCGCGCAACTATTGATGAAATGGACCTTAAAGACTAGGCTCTTGTTGATCCTCCCAGACATGCATGAAATTGTTGAGGCAAAGCGCCGGAAGCTAACTGAGTACCATGACCAAAATTCGAGGGGGAGGTGGAATGAGATAGGGGACAAAGTGTTTGTGCTGTACTATGGGAGGGGTCCCAAATGGCTTGCAGGGACAGTAACAGGCAAGGAAGGAAACAGGCTACTGGTTGTACAATGGACAATGGCCAAACCGGCTGGAGGCATGTAGACCAAGTAAAAAGTAGATTCATCAACAACACTGCAGAACCAGAGGCAGACTACAATGTGGAACTCACACCACACCTGGTGGACAGACAGAGGGAACAACCTGAGGAAAGGGCAGTCTCAACAGACAGCCCAGGTGAGATACCAGCAATCATACTGAACGAAATAGACAGCCCAGGCGAGATACCAGCAATCACACCAAAAGAAAAACAGGCACCAAGGCAAACAGCTGAACCACAACTAAGATGCTCCACGCAAGAGCGTAGACCACCTGAGAGACTGAATCTATAAAGACAATAAGACCTTGGGGGAGGGTGATGTCATGTATCTCACACCACTGTATATAACTGTATCTTACCATGCTATACATGACTGTAACTAGATATGACCTGTAACCACAAGCATATCTTACCACCAGGGGTGCACTTGCAGGAGACACTGCACACCTGTCCCACACAGGTATATGAAGGCAGGTCTCAGGCAAGTGCGGCATTCCAGAACTGTGAAATAAAGGTGCAGGTCCTGAGTGACCTTGACTTCAACATGTGCCTCGTGTAAGTCTGTACTGCAGAGTCAGGACTTAACAAATGTGTTATAGGGAGCGGGCGGGGAAGTGGAGCTGAGTCCATGATCAGATCAGCCATGATCTTATTGAATGATGGAGCAGGCTCAAGGGCTATATGGCCTACTCCTTTTCCTATTTCTTATGTTCTTATGTTCTTAACCGGAAGCCAATGTAGGTCAGCGAGCACAGGGGTGATGGGTGAGCGGGATTTGGTGCGAGTTAGGACATGGGCAGCCGAGTTTTGGATCATCTCTAGTTTACGTAGGGTAGAATGTGGGAGGCCAACCAGGAGTGTGTTGGAATAGTCAAGTCTAGAGGTAACAAAGGCATGGATGAGGGCTACAACAGCAGATAAGCTGAGGTGGGGCGGAGACGGGCGATGTTACGGAGGTGGAGTTAGGCATCACATCGATGGGTTCAGATTCCATGTTAGGAATCCTAATCTATTATCTTTTTGTTTTTCATTTATCCTGACCAGTAACAGACAATTTATCGTACGCTTCACAATTTGATTGTGTCTTGTCAATCTCTCAAATTATTTGTTTTACTACAAATGAATTGCTCCACATTGATCTTCTGAATTTCCTTTTACCTCACAGCCAACTAATAGTTAATAATGTGACATCCTGTACATCCTCAATATAATATTTATCTTTGCTTTCAGGATATTTAAACACAGTGGTACAATGTTTTGTTTACATTACAGACTCGAGGAATAAAGGCACTTGGCCTAAATGATGGGCCAATATTGACCTGCAACCTGTGAGAGACCATCAGCGGCAGGTCGGGGCTATAAAGGAAGCGGCGAGTGGCGGCCATGGGCAGCGTGGCGGCGTACCACTGCAAGGTACAGCGCGAGCTGGTGCAGGAGGGCGACAGCAGCAAAGAGGGACATCATCCAGGTCCAGGTCGGTGATTGGAGCTTGGGCAGGTACAGCAGGAGCGGCGAGGTCGGGGCGAAGGAGCGGTGAGAGATTGTAGAGGGATGTGATCGGGGCCGAGGAGAGGCGTGAGTTCAGGGCCCAGAAGAATCGTGGGCCCAGGGGCAGCACGGGCCAGCCTATACTGCGATATGTGTGCACGCTAGGTCCGTGCAGCAGAGCAGGTCTCCAGTCATCTTGGTTAATCCTTGCCACTGGACCAAGACCTAGCTCTGTCAAGTCCATGTGGTGGCTGGTGTACAACGGCCACCACACGTTAAAAAAATCCACGCACAGGCATCTTCCACCCTTCAGGATGTCGTTCGGGACCTGAAATATTAGGTCCTTCATTGAAACACCTGTGAACTCATCCTTTTTTTGGCGTGGAAGCAAGTCATCCTCATTTCAAGGGCCCACCTATGATGATGATGTAAAACCTACCGTCTCTTTAGATTTTCATTTCATAGGTCCATTGTCGTCTATCAGGGTAAATAGGTAGTAGCAGAAGGATGACACTTTCTGCCGTTCTTCCTAAGACTGCACTCGAGCGTGAGCATGTGGTTTAAGATGAAGCCACTCAGGTGGTAGAGTCCACAGTTTTCGGCCCCGATTGGGGGCTGGTAACCTGCGCCCGGCTCGGAATTCCTGCCACTGACACGGAATTGGGCCATGGGCCGTCTCCGGTGCACCGCTTTCCTTTGAGGAGTGCTTCTGGAGTGGCGGGGCGGCAACGCACTGAGCCCAGCGCCGTGCGGAGCAGGCTACCGCTATGCAAATGCTCCGCGTTAGGCAAGGGAGGATTCGCTACTGGATCTAGTAATGGGGAATGAACCAGAGCAGTTAAGAGAAGTAAAAGTTGGGGAACATCGAGGCAATAGTGACCATAATATAATACGCTTTAAGATAATAATTGAGAAGGACATAAGTGTGATGAAGACCAGGGTAATAGATTGGTGAAAAGCTGCTTTTGAGGGGCTGAGATTAGAACTTGGGAAAGTAAAATGGACAACAATATTGGCAAAAAATTATGTAGAACACCAGTGGGAAACATTTAAAACGGTGTTCAACAGAGTCCAGGAAAAATATATTCTGCTAAAAAAACAAGAAACACTAATGAAGCACCATGGATGAATAAAGACATAAGGGAAAAATTGACGGTAAGGAAAGAGGCATTCACTGTACATGGACCTCAGGGAGAGCATCCTCATCATTATAGGCAGTCCCTCGGAATCAAGGAAGACTTGCTTCCACTCTTAGAATGAGTCCAATACGAGAGCCACAGTCTCTGTCACAGGTGGGACAGACAGTCGTTGAGGGAAGGGAGGGTGGGACTGGTTTGCTGCACGCTCCTTCCGCTGCCTGTGCTTGATTTCTGCATGCTCTCGGCGACGAGACTCAAGGCGCTCAGCACCCTCCCGGATGCACTTCCTCCACTTAGGGCGATCTTTGGCCAGGGACTCCCAAGTGTCGGTGGCGAAGCTGTACTTTATCAGGGAGGCTTTGGGGATGTCCTTGTCATGTTTCCTCTGTCCACCCTTGGCTCGCTTGCTGTGAAGGAGTTCCGAATAGAGCCCTTGCCTTGGGGGTCTCATGTCAGGCATGCGGACAATGTGGCCTGCCCAACGGAGCTGATCAAGTGTGGTCAGTGCTTCAATGCTGGGGATATTGGCCTGGTCGAGGACGCTAACGTTGGTGTGTCTGTCCTCCCAGGGAACTTGTAGAATTGCAGGGAGAGCATGACAAGAGAGAATAGGAAGAGATTAGGAGAGAAGTAAAAAGTAAAAAAAAACAATTAGGAAGATAAGGAGAAACTATGAAATTAAATTATCAAGGAACATTAAAAAAATAATAAAATAATCTACCGGCACATAAATAAAAAAAGGAACGTCAGGATGGGAATAGGACCAATAAGGGATGGACAGGATAATATCACAGGCAGCAATAGCGAAATTATGAAATATTAAATAATTACTTTGCTTTAATATTTACCTGCACAGAATGGCAACAATTTACAAGAAGATATTATTAAACTTGCAGAATGGGCATATAATTGGCAAATTAAATTCAACACAAATAAATGTGAGATATTACAATTTGGTAAGAAAAATAAGGAGGCCCCACATTACTTGGAAAATATTAATCTAAATGGGGTAGAGAAGCAAAGGGATGTTAAAATACAAACACATAAATCACTAAATGTAGAGACCCAGGTTAATAAAACCATAAAAACGACAAACCAAGCACTCGGGTCTATTTCTAGAGGGATAGAATTGAAAAGTAGGGAAGTTATGCTAAACTAGTATCAAACCTTGGTTAGACCACACTGGGAGTACTGCGTATAATTCCGGTTGCCATATTATAAAAGGAATATAAAGGCATTGGAGAGTGTGCAAAAATATGTACACGGCTGATACCAGAAATGCGAGGGTATACCTATCATGAAAGGATGAACAGGCTGGGTCTCTTTTCTCTTGAAAAGAGAAGGCTGAGGGGAGACCTAATATAGGTTTATAAAATGATGAAAGGTTTTGAGAGGATACAGAGACAGTGGGGCTGAAATTCACCGTCACCAAAGGGACGGGGTGTTTGGGCGGTTGATCGAAAAGAATCGAAGGGCCGCAGCGGTCGAGGACTGTTCCCTCCCTGAGCCATATTCAGCTCGGGGGGGGGGGGTTTCAGCGGTGCGCACTTCCGTGGGAAACGGCGGGGTGAAGCCGGAGTAAAGGAGAAGCTTTGTGTGGTGAGGGAAGCAGCTGCCAGCCCCTGGAAAATGGACACCACCTGGATTTACGGCTATAAAAAGGTCAGAGTTCTTCAGGCAATGCCCCTGTCAGTGCCCAAACGCAACACTACTAGAGCGTTTCTGCGATCGGGGCACCTTGACAGGAAAATATTTTAATTAAGTTCTGATTTGAATTTAATATGTTGCAGTGATTGTTTTTGCTTAATTAAAATCTGCTGACTATTTAATGGAGGCCTGTAGGCCTCATTGTAGTAGCAGAGACATGCTTGGCAGGGTTCACCCTCAGGTGGGTTGTGGTTTTAATGGAGTCATGGCAGTGGGGGGCAGAGATCAAGACTTCTGATGATCCTTGCTGAGGAAGCCTCTAAGTGACAAAGCTCATGATGCTCTGCTCCATGTTCTGCCTCCAAAGCAGCCAGGGACACCTTCCCAGGAATGAGAGAAGCATGTGTGACAATGAGGTAGGATTAGCGGAAATAAAAGTCGCAATAAGTGGAATGAAGGGCGAGGAAAAGCCTAGGGTCCGATGGACTAAGTGCAGAATTTTATAAAGAATTTTTAGAGATTTTAAGTCCATTGGCCTTAGAGGTTTTTTAGGAGCTTAAAACTGAGGGAAGCCTGGCCCCATCTATGTGGAGAGGTATCATAAGCTTAGCTTAATAAAAATAAAGGGGATAAAAGGGATCTGAAGAATTGGAGGCCCATCACATTATTAAATGTGGATTATAAGATCTTGGCGAGGGTTATGGTAAATCATATGAAGATGGTGATGCCACTGATAGTTTCGCCCTCTCAGTCCTATGGAGTCATAGGCCGGGACATCGCTGACTCTGTGGTCTCAATTCGAGATACGATAGAACTCATGGGAGAGAGTGGGAGGGAAGTTTATGTGCTAAAGATGGATTGAGAGAAAGCCTTTGATAGAGTCTCTCATGAGTTTTTATTGATGGTTTTGGAAGCATTTGGTTTGGGGAAAAATTTAATTGAGTGGAAAAGGACTTTTTATTCAAACACATTTAGCTGTGTTAAATGTAATGGTTTTTTATCCAAGTATTTTCCAATACAGAGATCAGTGAGACAGGGTTGTTCCCTGTCCCCATTGTTGTACACATTGGTCACAGAACCATTAGGTTACATGATGCGAAAGGAACAAGGTGTAGTAGGGATTGCGATTCCCAGTACCGGACGGGTGTCGGTGATACACCAATATGCAGATGACGCGACCTTAACGTTGAGAGATGGGGAGTCAGTGAGGAAAGCTATGGGAGTAGTGAAGGAGTATTGTAGAGCTTTAGGAGCCAGAGTAACTTATAATAAGTCCCAATGCCTGGTTGTGGGAAGGAGTAGGGGGGAGTGGTCGGAGGAAAACCCTTTTAAGGTGGTGGAGGTTTTAAAAGTTCTGGGAGTGCATATGGGGTGCAAGAAAGATAGGGATGAAGTGGATCGACTAAATTGGGAACCGAAGGTTATGAAAATTAAAAAGATTTTGGGAAGATGGGAAAGAAGGTGATTGAAAGTGCAAGGAGGAGAGATAGTGGTGCCAGCTCTCCTGCTATCTAAACTATGGCACTTATTGACGGTGGAAGATATTCCTGAGTGGGCGGAAAAGTCTATCCGAGAGGCTGTGTAAAGTTTTTATGGGAAAGGAAACCAGCCTTGGTTGTTTACAATACCATCATTAGACAACGAAATCAGGGAGGACTCCATTTCCCAGAAATTGATTTGAAGAAAAAATCCTTTAGAATTAAATGGGTGAAAAGATTTCAAGTTTTTGGAAGAGTTGTTTCCAGCATTTTTTTAAATTAAGTGGGATAGGAGGATAGGGAATATTTTATATGAATACAACAATATGTTTTTGTAATCGATTAAACCTCTCCCTAGGTTTTATATGGGGGCTGTAGACACTTGGATCAATTTTTTTAAGTGTGCAGTTTATGCCCAAAGGTGCTGAGGAATTTTTAGAACAGCCCTTATTTTTGAACAGATGGATCAACATTGAAGGAGAGTTATTATTTAATCAAGATTTTATAAAAGCTGGTATATATGTGAAGGATGTATTATATGAGGTAATTCCAGGTTGGTTGCTGGAAGCGGTAATGAGGGATATGGTTTGGGAGGAGGATCAGGAGGTAGAGGAAAAAGCAATTAAGATCATGTATGAGAAGATTGTGAGGGCAATGCCACAGGATTGGATGGAAGAAATAAATATGCAAATCTTCAAAGGAGGTAAAGGTTGAGCACTCGAAATCCTGAGTTCCAAAATTCGGAATGTTCCGGAATCCAGACACCGGACCGACCCATGGCGGGATCATCCGGAAACTGGAAAATGTTCCGGAATCTGGACTCCCCCCGCCTCGGCGGCCCGATCTCGCCCTGGCCCTACCTTGCTCCGGCCCTCGGCGGCCCTACCTTGCCCCAGCCCTTGGCCCCAGCCCAACCTCGCCCCAACCCTCGGCGGCCCGACCTCACTCCGGCCCTACCTCGTCCCAGCCCTTGGCCCCAGCCCAACCTCACCCCAACCCTCGGCGGCCCGATCTCACCCCGGCCCTCGGCGGCCTGGTCTCTCCCCAGCCCGACCTCGCCCCGGCCCTCGCGGCCCAATCTTGCCCCTGCCCTCGGCGGCCCGACTTCACTCCGGCCTGTACTCGATCCAGCCCTCGGCGGCCCGACCTCCGGCCTGACTTTGCCCCGACTTCGCCCACCCCGGCCCGACTTCACCCTAGCACTGGCTCCCCCCCTTCTCCCCGCCTTTACCTCGGCGGGCCGACCCCACCTACCTCGGCCCAGGCAAAGACGTTCCAAAATCCGGAAATACCCGGAATCCGGAACGACCTTGGTCCCGAGGTTTACGGATTTCGGACGCTCAACCTGCCTAATGCGTCCAGCTTTTCCAAGCTTTCTGCTGGACGAGTGCCCAGGCCCGGCAAAAGATCAGAGTTGCGTTCATTTCTGAGACTCTTGAACTATTTCGGGAACTTTCTGCCGAACTTAAGCACATTGTTGGAGCCACTACACGTGCTCCTGCGGAAGGGTTGTGATTGGGTTTGGGGGGACTGTCAGGAACGGGCTTTCAATCAGGCGCGGAACCTGCTTTGTTCTAATAAGTTGCTGACCCTGTACGACCCCTGTAAGAAATTGGTTCTGACATGTGATGCATCGCCCTATGGGGTTGGGTGCGTGTTGCAGCAGGGCAATGCTGAGGGCCAACTACAACCTGTGGCTTATGCCTCCAGGTTGCTCTCTCAAGCTGAACGGGGATATGGGATGGTTGAGAAGGAAGCACTCGCATGTGTCTATCGGGTGAAAAAGATGCATCGGTACCTTTTTGGCAGAAGGTTCGAATTAGAAACGGACCACAAGCCGTTAACATCTCTACTGTCAGACAGCAAGGCCGTCAATGCCAATGCGTCAGCTCGCATACATCGATGGGCTCTTACACTGGCTGCTTATGACTACTCCATCCGGCACCGGCAGGGCACCGAAAATTGCGCTGATGCACTCAGCAGGCTTCCACTGGTCACCACCGAGGGGGCAGCAGAGCAAAGCGCTGAGATGGTCAAGGCTGTCGATGCCTTTGACAGTGCAGACTCCCTCATCACAGCCCGCCAGATCAAAATCTGGACCAACAGAGATCCCCTCCTATCCTTGATTAAAAAATGTGTCCTGACTGGGGATTGGGCGCCCGCACACGGAGCATGCTCTGAGGAGGTCACACCATTTCACAGACGGATGGATGAGCTCTCCATCCAAGCCGACTGCCTACTATGGGGCAGCCGGTAGTCATGTCCCAGAGGGGCAGGGAAGCATTCATCAGTGAACTCCACAGCGAGCACCCAGGCATTGTGCTGATGAAGGCCATTGCCCGGTCACACGTTTGGTGTCCTGGAATTGACTCAGACCTGGAACATTGTGTTCGCAGGTGCACGACATGTGCCCAGCTAGGTAATGCCCCCAGGGAGGCCCCGGTCAGCCCGTGGCCCTGGCCCACCAGGAAATGGTCACATATTCACGTAGACTACGCGGGCCCGTTCATGGGAAAAATGTTTCTCATTGTGGTTGATGCATACTCAAAATGGATCGAGTGCATCATTCGTGCACGACATCCACCACCGTGGAGAGTCTGCGCGTGGTCTTTGCGACCCACGGCTTGCCGGACATCCTTGTTAGCGATAATGGCCCATGTTTCACAAGCTACGAATTCCGGGAATTTATGTCGGGTAATGGCATTAACCACGTCAGGACAGCACCGTTCAAGCTGGCCTCCAATGGCCAGGCGGAACGTGCGGTCCAAATCATAAAACAAGGCATGCTCCGGATTCAAGGACCCTCTCTTCAATGCCACCTATCGCGCCTCCTGCTGGCCTATAGGTCCCGACCGCATTCGCTCACGGGGGTCCCGCCCGCGGAGCTACTTATGAAATGAACACTCAAAACTTGGCTGTCCCTCATTCATCCAGTCCTGTCCGACATTGTTGAGGGCAAGCACCAGTCCCAAAATGAGTACCATGACCGAAATTCAAGGGGGAGATGTATAGAAATTGATGACCCCGTATTTGTTCTCAATCACGCTTTGGGGCCCAAATGGCTTGAGGGTACTGTAATAGACAAAGAGGGGAATAGGGTCATAGTGGTTAAACTTAACAATGAGCAGATATGCCGCAAGCATCTGGACCAAGTGAAAAAAAAAGTTCAGCATGGACACTGAGGAACCTGAGGAAGATCATGAGATGGTATTCGAGCAACAAGAACATTCAGCAGCGTGCAGTCCCTGCGGTCAGCCCGGACAGGCCGGAATCACCACAGGTGACAGACACGCATACCAAGGCTCAACAACCAGAGCCCCAACTGCGGTGCTCCACGAGAGAGTGCAGACCGAGAGACTTAACCTATGATCCCAATAAGATGTTGAGGGGGAGGTGATGTCATGTATGTAACCTTTATGTAACAACACTGCAATACTGTATATACGTAAGAAATGCACACCTTGACCACACGGGGCGAACTTGTGGGAGACACTCCTCACCTGGTCATCCAGGTATATAAAGGGAGGTCCCATGCAGGGTCATCACTCCTTGGTCCTGTGAATAAAGGTTCAGGTCATGGAGTGTCGATGCCTTTGACAGCGCAGACTCCCCCATCACAGTCCGCCAGATCAAAATCTGGACCAACAGAGATCCCCTCCTATTCTTGATTAAAAAATGTGTCCTGACTGGGGATTGGGCGCCCGCACATGGAGCATGCCCTGAGGAAGTCAGACCGTTTCATCAACGGATGGATGAGCTCTCCATCCAAGCCGACTGCTTACTATGGGGCAGCCGGTAGTGTTGGCACAGAATGTGCCTCGTGTGGATTTGTGGTATTGTGTAAGGACTTTACAAGCCGGGTAAGATAGAGAGGGAGGTCCTGCAGACACTGGTCCTTCCCAAAAGGTACTGGATTATAGGCTTTTATGTCTTCGGGGTGGAGCTGAAAGTTAGTGGCCAGGAATAGTTTGTGCTTTAGTATTGAAGTTTGGGCATCTGGGCCCTGAGTCAGGGAGCGCAACACTAAGGGAGACATTGTACACCTCTCGTGGCGCAAGGATGGGAAACTCGCGAGCTAAAGAGCCGGGTTGTGAGTGCTCCGGAAAATATTCCCAAGACTTTGGCCACACCACTGCAACACAAATCGCACAAAAAATTAACACAAAAAACACTCGCACTTACTTTTGGAGTTCATTACCTTCCTCTCTGCCGACGGGATCGTGGGACTACTCTGATTTCCTGAGCGGTCATTGTGGATGCACGCCCGGGTGGACGGGTCGGGCAGGACTCAAAACTTGCGCCGGGATCGTAACACCCGGTGCAGCTCTTCCCGGCGGTGCAGCTCCGCGCTGCCGCAAAATCCGACCTGAGGATCACGGCAGGGCGCTGGAAACCTCACTGCCACCTTTCACACCGCTCCGGGGCGAAACCCGGGGCGCAAAGGCCCAGAAAATCCAGCCCCTAATGTATTTGCTGCCTGCAAGGATATGGATGCAGGCTGTGGGATGGTCAACCAGAATGGTAACTGTTATGTATACAATCCTATGTAACCAGCATTCTATCGCCACCAGAGGGCGTATCTGTTGGAGTCCCAAGGGATCCCAGCATCCCTTGGGAGCACTGTATATAAGTAGACCTCCCATGCTGTACCAGCTCTCTGGAGTTAGAATAAAGAGACTAAGGTCACACTTACTCACGTCTACAGTACTCAATCACATTACTTTATTCTGGACATAACAGTAACTATGGCATTTTGGAGCAGGAGACAGTCTGAAGTTGGTAAGAGCGGAATAGAAAGTTTGTAGTCACAGGGGCTTCGATAATTCTGGGCTAGATAGTGTCCGCTGCACTCCCACCTGAGAGTCCAGAACATTGAGGTGCCAACCTGGTGTAAAGGTAAAGGAGATCTCGGAGCATATGGAGAGGATCTTGGAAAGGGAGGGGTCCATGTTGGGACCAATAACATAGGGGAAAAAATGGGAGGAGTGCCTGCTAAGGGGTACAAGGAGTTAAGAACCAAATTAAAAACATCATGGTGGTAATCTTGGGATTACTGCCCGAGCCACATGGGTAGGGCAGATCAGAAAGGTGGAAGGGTGGCTGAAAGAGTGGTGTGGGAAGGAGGTGTTCCATTTCATGGGACACTGGCTCCAGTACCGGGACAGGAAGGAGTTGTACCACTGGGACGGGCTCCACCTGAACCAGAGTGGGATCAGCGTCCTTGTAGAAATGATAAAGAGGGCTGTGGTTGGCACTTTCAACTTGTATGATCAGGGGGGGAGATCTGATGAAAGTAACTGAAGATAATAGGAGCTGAGAGTAAAGGTTAGACCAAGGGAAGGGACAAGGGTAACAAACAGTCAAGGAACAAACACAGTTAGAAAACAGAAATATAAAAGGACTGTTAAAGATAAAGTAAAATTAACGACTATTAAAGAAGAATTAAACTGCTTGTGCAGCAATGTACACGGTATCCAAAATAAAATGGGGGAACTGGAGTCAATAATCCACAGTGTTAGCGTGAATGTTTTCTCAGAAGAATCACTCAACACTCAGAGTCGGTTCCAACGCCAATGCGGCCTTTATTAACGCTCAGCGGGGAGGAAGTCTCAGGACTGTATCCAGGCTTCTCTCCACTGAACAAAGGGTTTCATGGATCTTTATATGTTTTACAACAGTTTACTACAGTTACATTAGACCAATAGCGTTAGTCTCTAAACGTAAAGTGGCTCATGTGTTGCCAAGAGATGTGTTGCTAAGGGGTGTGTTGCTAGGGATGACTCATGTGTCTTGTAACATGGCCTGGGCCTCTCTTATCTTACTGTCCTTGGATGCTGGCATTGGGTAGCCTCCTTATTAGAGTTACATATTCGGTTCTTGTCAGCTCGGGCTGATTCATGCCCTCGTTATGTGATGTCGGCCCCTCTTATCTCTATTTCTCGGGGCTCTGCTGTGTGGAGTTATAATGGTTTGTTATAGTTATCTTGTATCCAAGGCATTCCTGGCAGTGGGCCTCACAGGGTTATTGCTCGGTCAGCCTCAGTCAATAGTTCACAGCTTGACTACCTGATTTCCCATCATGCCTGGGCAGCCATTTTATGTGTGTCCACTTTAAACTTATATGAGTTTAGATATGTTCAGCAGGTGCCTAATGCCTACAACAATTGCAAGGAACCAGATGGAGTCAGAATAACTGAAACATGGCTAAATAGCAAAAAAATACTGCAGGTTATAACATCATTCATCATAGGCCGTCCGTTGAAACCAGGATGACTTGCTTCCTCCCCAAAAAGGGATGAGTTGACAGGTGTTTCAATGAAGGACCTAATATTCCAGGTCCTGAACTACATCCTGAAGGGTGGAAGATGCCTGTGCGGGATTTTTTTAACGTGTGGATGGCCGTTGCACACCAGCCACCACAAAAACATCATTAGAAAGGATAGGGAAGGAAGGGGTGGGGTTGCTGAGATAACATGATGGCAGTAGAAGAAGGGACATAACTAACAGAAGGATAGAAACAGAATCCATATGGAAAGAAAAAAAAGATAAGATGGGATCAATCACTGGCTAATAGGTGTATACTACAGACCACCTAATAGTGGATAGGAGGTGGAGGAAGAAATCTGTAAACAAATATCATCATCATCATCATAGGCAGTCCCTCGGAATCGAGGAAGACTTGCTTCCAATCTAAAAGTGAGTCCTTAGGTGGCTGAACAGTTCAATACGAGAACCACAGACCCTGTCACAGGTGGGACAGACATTTGTTGAAGAAAATGGAGGATGGGACAGGTTTGCCACACGCTCCTTCCACTGCCTGCGCTTGATTTCTGCATGCTCTCGACGATGAGACTCGAGGTGCTCAGCGCCCTCCCGGATGCACTTCCTCCATTTAGGGTGGTCTTTGGCCAGGGACTCCCAGGTGTCGGTGGGGATGTTGCATTTTATGAATGAGGGTGTCCTTGAAGCGTTTCCTCCACCCATCTTGGCTCACTTGCTGTGTGGGAGTTCTGAGTAGAGCGCATGCTTTGGGAGTCTTGTGTCAGGCATGCAAACAATGTGGCCCGCTCAGCGGAGCTGGTCAAGTGCGGTCAGTGCTTCAATGCTGGGGATGTTGGCCTGATCGAGGACGCTAACGTTGGTGCATTTGTCCTCCCAGGGGATTTGCAGGATTTTGCGGAGACATTGTTGGTGGTATTTCTCCAGCGACTTGAGGTGTCTACTGTACATGGTCTACATCTCTGAGCCACACAGGAGGGCGGATATCACTACAGCCCTGTAGACCATGAGCTTCGTGCCAGATTTGAGGTCCTGGTCTTTGAACATTCTCTTCCTCAAGTGGCCGAAGGCTGTGCTGGCACACTGGAGGCGGTGTTGAATCTTGTCGTCGATGTCTGCCCTTGGTGATAATAAGCTCCTGACGTGTGGAAAGTGGTCCATGTTGTCCAAGGCCATCCAAGATGTGGATCTTGATGACTGGGGGGGTAGTGCTGTGTGGCGGGGTGAGGTTGGTGGAGGACCTTTGTCTTACGGATGTTTAGTGTAAGGCCCATGCTTTCGTACGCCTCGGTGAAGATGTTGACTATGTCTTGGAGTTCAGCCTCTGAATGTGCGCAGACGCAAGCGTCGTCCGCGTACTGTAGCTCAATGACAGAGATTGGGACAGTCTTGGATCTGGCCTGGAGACAACGAAGGTTGAACAGTTTCCCACTGGTTCTGTAGTTTAGTTCCACTCCAGCGGGGATCTTGATGAGTGTGAGGTGGAGCATGGCAGCGAGGAAGATTGAGAAGAGGGTTGGCGCGATGATGCAGCCCTGTTTGACCCTGGTCCGGACATGAATTGGGTCTGTGATTGATCCATTTGTCAGGATCACGGCCTGCATGTCGTCGTGCAGCAGATGGAGGATGGTGACGTACTTTTAGGGGCATTCGAAACGGAGGAGGACGCTCCATAGACCCTCACGGTTGACAGTGTCAAAGGCCTTTGTAAGGTCAAAGAGGGCCAGAGACAAGGGTTGGTGCTGTTCCCTGCATTTTTCTTGCAGCTGTCGCGCTGAAAAAATCATGTCTGTTGTACCCCGTAGAGGTTGAAATCCGCACTGTGACTCTGGGAGGAGCACCTCAGCCACAGGGAGAAGACGGTTGAGGAGGATTCTAGCGACGACTTTCCCAGTGGCTGATAACAGAGAGATTCCTCTGTAGTTGCCGCAGTTGGACTTGTTCCCCTTTTTTAAAGATGGTCATGATTACTGTACCTCTGAGATCTCCCGGCATGCTCTCCTCCTTCCAGATGAACAAATAAAATCATGTAACCAAAGATATGAAATGAGTGAAGAGCACGTAATAATAATCATGGTGATTTTAACTACCCCAAATAAACTGGCAAGAGTTAACAAAAGGGTTACAGGGAATGAATGTTTTACAATGTATGCAGGAGTCGTTTACCCAGTATGTAAAAAGTCTAATAAGCATTGCTGGATCTAGTAATGGAAAATGAACCAGAACAGATAAGAGTATATGGGAACATCTAGGCAATAGCATAATAAAGATTTGAGATAAAGATTGATAAGGACATAAGTAATTGGAAAAAAAAGCTGATTTTAATGGGATTAGAATGGAAATAGGGAAGTAAACTGGAAAAACATTACTGACAAACATAGAAATAGAACAGCAGTTGGAAAGATAGGATTACATAGGATATACAGCACAGAAACAGTCTATTCGGCCCAACCAGTCCGTGCCAGCGTTTATGCTCCACTCGAGCCTTCTCCCGTCTTTCCTCATCTAAATCTATCCACATAACCCTCTATTCCCTTCTCCCTCATATGCTTGTCTAATCATCATCATCATAAGCAGTCCCTTGTATCGGGGATGACTTGCTTCCACGCCAAAAAAGGATGAGTTCACAGGTGTTTCGAATGAAGGACCCAAACTACATTCTGAAGGGTGGAAGACACCTGTGCGTGGATTTTTTTAACGTGGGGTGGCCGTTGCACACCAACCACCACATGGGCTTGACAGAGCTAGGTCTTGGTTCAGTGGCAAGGATTACCCAAGACGACTGGAGACCAGCTCTGCTGCATGGACCTAGTGCGCACACATATCACAGTGTGGGCTGGCCCGTGCTGCCCCTGGGCCGCTGGCCCCGACCTCGCGCCTCCCCTGGGCCCCATCACATCCCTCCCCAGTCTCTCACAGCTCTTGAGCCCCAACCTCGTCGCTCCTGCTGCATCTGCCCACGCTCCAATGACCGACCGGGACCTTGCTGACATCACTCTTCGCTGCTGTCGCCCTCCTGCACCAATAATGCATCTATACTATTTGCTACAACCACTCCCTGTGGTAGCGAGTTCCACATTCTCACCATTCTCTGGGTAAAGAAGTTTCTTCTGAATTCCCTATTGGATTTCTTAGTGACTATCTTATATTAATGGCCTCTAGTTATGCTCTTCCCCAAAAGTTGAAACATTCTCTCTGTAGCTACTCTATCAAAACCTTTCATAATTTTATAGACCTATATTAGGTCACCCCTCAGCCGCCTCTTTTCAAGAAAAAGAGACCCAGCCTGTTCATCCTTTCCTGATATGTCTTTCCTTGCATCTGGTATCATCCTTGTAATCTTCTCTGCAACCTCTCCAGTGCCTCTACATCCTGTTTATAATATGACCAGAACTGTACACAGTACTCTAGGTGTGGTCTAACCAAGGCTCGATAAAAGTTTAGCATAACACCTCTACTTTTCAATTCAATCCCTACAGAAATAAACCCGAGTGCTTGGTTTGCTTTTTTATGGCCTTGTTACCCTGTGTCACTACTTTCAGTGATTTGTGTATTTGTACTCCGAGATTCCTTTGTTCCTCTACCCCATTTAGATTCGTATTTTCCAAGTAATATCGACCTCCTTATTTTTCTTACCAAAATGTAATACCTTACATTTATCGGTGTTGAATTTAATTTGTCAGTTATATACCAATTCTTCAAGTTTATTAGTCCTCTTTTAATTTGTTGCAGTCCTCCTCAGTATTGACTAACACCCCACAATTTGTTGACATCTGTAAATTTAGAAATTATATTTTTGATTCCAAAGTCTAAAGCTAGAAATTCAGTAGAACTATGCTTGGAGCGTTTAATTTTGAAATCTTGAAAAATTAGCATCAGGCGCTAATGATTCTTAGCTTCCAGTAAATTGGCTGTTAGCACTTCAGGAACAACTGGAGCATTAAATCAAGCACTAATGACCACAGCTACAGGGGCGCTACCAGCAGAGCGATAATGAATTTCAGCTCCAATGCAATCAGCAATGATCATTCACACTGGCTCCTTCCAGCTCTTAAAGGGGATGTTGCATTATTGTGCAGATTCTCATTATCAGCATTGCTGGCTGTGAAGGCAATCTGCAGCCAACTCAATCCCCTGATCATAATGGCTGATCCCAGTCCCAGGGAGCGAGCTCGTCATTTCACGGATTAGGCATTGGAGGCATTGGTGGCGGGAGTGGAGCGAAGGAGGGCAGTGCTGTTCCCAGCCATTGGAAGGAGGCCATTGCCCCAGGTCTTCAGGGCAATGTGGAGGGAAGTGGGCCAGGAGGTCTCGGCCAGTAGTGTGGTTGTACGCAGCCTGACACAGTGCCGGCATAAATTCAACGACCTCACTCGGGGGTCAAGGTGAGTACATACTTCAATAGGTCCGACATACCAGCATTGGAACCTCAGTCTGTACACACTGCACAAAGCACCACACCCCCACCACTCACCCAACAACTCAAGCTCATATCCACATCTCACGCCCTGCCTAAATTACAGCTATTCAACCATGGCACGCACATCTCCCAAGCACATAGCTGGACTCTGACTCACACACATTCATTTATCTTGCAGGCCAAGATAGCCCACAATAGGAGGGAGCAGCAGACAACAGGTGAGGGTGATGCACAGCTCCAGCAGCTCTCAGACCTCGAGGATTTATTGGCCCACACCTGGTGGGCGCTGTGGCCATTAGCGACGTCAACCCCCACTGGGGGCAGCAACGGTATGTTCATCCCCTCTCCTTTTTTCCTTCCACTTCCCCCTCACACCGCAAGCCTTTCTCACTTTCCAGCTCCTGATACTGTCTGCATTCCTTGATCCATTCCTGCCCCCCTGCCCTCACCTTAACGCGAGTCTTGTGCCTTTATGATTTCAGATAATCAGCAACCAGATGAGCAGCCTGTCCCTGGGCCTCCCAGTGAGAGTGAGGAGGGAGAAGAGGAGGAGGAGGAGCCAAGCACTGCATCACTCCATCGCTCACCCGCAGGCACCAGCTCATAGACTGGCACTACGCGTTCGTTCGAGGTTAGCTTAGTAGAGGGGTCTGCACTGGGTGATGCACCAGGGATGAGCGGGCTGCAACAAGGCCAAGGGGAAAGGGTACCTCGGGAGCCAGCTCCCCGGAGGGCGAGTCCGCATGCGAGTTCTGCTGCACAGGACTCAGATGAGGACCTCGATGGGGTGGAGTTCACAAGAAGGGTGATGGGAATGCACTCGGAAATGATAGGTGCGATGGCAAGGGTGCCCGAGAGCCTCTCGGCAATGGTAAGGAGCATGGAGTCCACCTCCAGCATTGCACAGAGCTCTGCGCACACCATAGAGCCCATCATTGCCAGCCTGCAGAGGATGGTGGACTCCCAGAGAGACCCTGGGGACCCAGACCTCATGAAGCATGTCATGGGCGATGTGACAGCTTCCACTGCAGCACAGGCGGAAGCAACACATCTTAGTGCTGTAATGCAGGCAATGGTTGGTGACGTCGACTCTCAGACTGCTCTCATGCAGTCTCAGCTTGATGCTACGCAAACTCTGACTGCTGCCATCATCGCTGGGTCCACCACAGTCCACCGGGGATCTCACGGTGTCGCAGCAGCCCATCAATCTGGGCTCCAGCAGATTGTAAGGATGCTGAGGTGCTGCCCCGGGGCAGCGGATCAGTGGAGCAGGAACCTGCTGTCCTCTCTCAGGATGACAGCATTCCTGATCCCACCACTGACACTCCGCCATTACACTTGTTGCTGCCTGTCATCCAGCCAGCCCAGACTGCCACTGCCCAGCCTGAGGTGGTGCAGTCGACAGCCGGGCCTTCCAGGCCCAGAGTGGGCCGAGGGCATCCTGCAGGACCTCTGTATTATCTGGCCCTGACACACAGCAGCCTTCCACCAGCCATGCTGCAGCCACAGGGGAGAGACCATGTAGAGCAGTAGATTAGGAAAAGCCACTGTAAAGAGGGGAAGTAAGGGCTTGCACAAGTGTGATTAGTTAATATTGTTGTATAAATGTGGTTACTGAATTTGGATACGTTTATTATTGGAATGTTGTAGAGTTGGTGGTGTGTCTCATTTCCGTTTTGGAGTGTGATATAGAATGAGAAATTGATGGAATGATGGGGACGTGCTGAGCAACCGGGAAGTGGCCTGGAATTCATTGGAACTGAAGTCTGATGAGGCGGTCATGGACCAGCCCTTCCACAAGGCCGATTCAGTGGCTGCCTCCTCCCTCGCTGCTGTTCCTCTTCCTCCTCTTCCTCCTCCCCCTGAGGTGGTGTGGCTATGCCTGGTGGCAATGTCTGCGCCCTCATGATGGCCAGTTTATGCAGCATGTAACAGACGACGACGAATAGGGACACCCGCTCAGGCAAGTACCGGGGGGCTCCCCCCTAGTGGTCAAGGCAGCGGAACCATTGCTTGAGCACTCCGATGGTCTGCTCAATGATGTTCCTGGTGGCACTATGGCTCTCATTGTACGAGTGCTGGGCAAGAGTGGTGGGGTTGCAGAGGGGAGTCATGAGCCAGGTGGAGAGCAGATAGCCCTTGTCTCCCAGCAGTCAGCCGTGAGTTTGATGTGGTGGCTGGAACAGAGCTGGCGCACCAGTCTGGCGCAAGATGAAGGCATCGTGTCTGCTGCCAGGATAGCGGGCATTGATGGTGAGAATTTGCTGTGGGTGGTCGCACACCAACTGCACATTCAGTGAGCGGTTGCCTTTGTAGTTACGGAAGATCTCAGGATTGTGATGCGGTGCCCACAAATTGATGAGGGTGCAGTCAATGGTGCCCTGCACATGGGGAAGCCCGCTATCCCGACAAAGCTACATGCACGCTCCAGCTGCTTCTCTCTGGTCATAAGGAAGGAAATGTAGTCCCTTCTCCTTTTGTACAGAGCATCTGTGACCTCTCCGATGCAGCAATGGACGGCGAACTGCGATAAGTTATATCTGCCTCCTGCTGCATACTGTAAGGATCCGCTGGCGTAGAAATTGAGGGCGACTGTGACCTTGACTGTCATTGAGAGAGCTGTCCTCATGCTGGTCTGACGCTGGAGGTCTGGTTGCAGGAGATGGCAGAGCTCTGTGACCACATCCCTGGTGAAGCAGAGCCTTCTAAGACACTGTTCCTCAGTGAAATTGATGTAGGAGAAGATCTCCAGAAATACCCTGGGAGGGTAAGGCCTCCTGTTGAGAGCCCTGTTGGCCCTCCTCCCTCTAGCTACAGTTTGCAATCTTTCTCTCTGCCTCCACTGCCTCCGACATTGACGCAGGAGGGCAAGGTCCAATGCCGGTACACCCCCCATTAAAATATGGAAATGTTGCACTTTGAAATCGCCCCTAAGTGAAAGTGAATAATTTTTCTGAAGCAGAAAACTCCTTAAAGTGAAAAATGCTGAGATTGCTGATTACGTCCATTTGATATGTGAAACTAACAAGGCAGCATTCTTTGCCGAGCAAAAATAAACCCGATGTTGACGCCTTTAAGTACCGCTCTTCCAGTGGCCATCAGACTGCATGCCGCCTCCTCTACCTGTCATTGCTAACAGCAGGTGCTCAGGCAGGAGGCGAGAGGGAAATTCTGATCCGGGATGCTAATGGGGCACTGTGCACCGGATGTTACGATCACCGGGGGTGCTAGGGACGGAGGAGTTAAGTCTTAGCGCCAACGCAACAGCAGCAGGGAATTTCGCGGGCGTCGCTCAATTTGCCGTGCCCGGTTGCAAACCAATTTGCTCCCCGTTATCGCCACCCCGGAGACGCTAACGGAAGGCACAAACAAGGCCAATTTCTCTCCTAAATCATTAATATAAATTGCGACCAACAGTGGTCCCAGCGCTGATCCTTGTGGAACACCACTACCCACCTTCTGCTACTGTGGATAGCTACCCTTTACCCTTACTCTCTGCTTTCTGACTTGAAGCCAGCCAGCTATCCATTCTGCTACTTGTCCCCCGACTCCACATTCTCTGACCTTGCTCATCAGTCTATTATGGGGTACCTTATCGAAGGCCTTTTGAAAATCTAGATAAATTACATCTACTGCATTACCCTTTTCTATTCACTCTGTCACCTCTTCAAAAAATTCAATAAGGTTGGTCAAGCAAGACTTTTCCTTTTGAAATCAATGCTGACTATTCGTTATTGTTATATATGTGAACCTCACCTGTGTGTAAGACTTGCCACTAGGTGGCACACCTGTGGGAGACCTGTGTACCTTGCAGCAAGCAGGTCTAAAAGGCAGTGCACCACGCTGCTGCTTCACTTTGGAGTTATATTAAAGAGACCAAGGTCACAATGGTTTGAGCTTACAACACAGTCTCGTGGAGTTATTCTGAACTTAACAGCTATTATATTTAAATCATATTTACAACGGTGATCAAGAGAGTCCAGGAGAAATTTATCCCAGTAAAAAGCAAGAATAAACTAGTCAGTAATGACACAACATGGATCAATAAGTAAATAAGGGTAAAATTAAACTAAAGAAAAATACCTACGCATCAAAGGAGAGGATGATAAGATGGAATACAAAAAGGTTAGGAATTAATTTTAAAAAATCAGAATGGCAATAAGAAACTACGAAAATAAGTTAGCAAGGAATATAAAAAGAAATAGTAAAGTATTCTACAGACACATTAATAACAAATGTAAAAGGACCTGGGATGAGAGGGCTGTCCTATGATGAGAGATTGAGTGGAATGGGCGTATATTCTCTGGAGTTTAGAGAATGTGAGGTGATCTCATTTAAATGTATATAATTCATAGAGGGCTTGACAGGGTAGATGCAGGGAGGATGTTCCCTCTGGCTGGAGAGTCTAGAACCAGGGGTCTCAGTCTCACAATAAGGGGTCGGCCATTTAGGACTGAGATGTGGTGAATCTCTGGAATTCTCTACCCCAGAGGGCTGTGGAGGCTGAGGGCCAGACTTTTCATGAAGGCCCTCAACGTCCGATTGCCCGCTGAGAAGGATCTCTGATGCACAGCGAAAAAAGTGGGTGAGAATTTCCATTTTGAGGGCAAAGGTAAGTAGAATTGATCGCCCGGCGAAAAAATGGGCGTTGCACACTCATTCTCGGTGGCTTTCTCGGCGGGTAAGTGGGCGGTCGTTACCAGAATGGACGGTAAGTAGAAAAATTTAGGCTGAGGCTGCAGTTGGGCCTACGGAGGGGGGAAAACTTAAAGAAAAAATTATCAGTAAAAAAGCCCACACGCAAAGCATTCCCAAGACAGTTTTAACCCTAATCGCCGTAGTAACATTTTAAATAAATAATTAAAGAACCTTTAATTACCTTTCTTTGCAGGGTCCCCCCTTACCACCCTGTTTAAGCAGCTTTTACAGGGCGAGTCTCTCGGCGATCTGGATGTCGGCGGTTGAGCCCAAACTGGTGGTTGTTCTGGGCGTTGCATGTAGGCGGTTTGGTCCCCGGCGAGCGACTTCAGATGTGGGCGCTCAAAAGCTTACGTGCAAACTCTCTCTGGGTGAAACACCAGCTGTAACGCCGAGAAAATTGCCGACAATGAAGCCGAAAGTTTGGCCCTGAGTCTTTGAGTATATTCAAGGCTGAGATAGATAGATTTTTGGGCTCTAAGGGAATCAAGGGATATGGAGATCGGGCAGGAAAGTAGAGTTGAGGTCGATGCTCAGCTTGGATCTCCTGCTCCTATTTCTTATGTTCGTATGTTCTTAAAAATCAGGATTGGGATAGGGTCACTAAGGGATACAGATGATAAACTCACAGGTAATATTAAATATTAAATAATTACTTTGCCTCGATATTTATCAGGGAGACATACATGGTGCATATGACAGTAGATGAGATCAAAAAAGATATAATGCCATTTAAGATAGGAAAGGGAGAGATCATTGAGAAGCAAATCAAACATTGAGAGAATCATAGAATCATAGAAATTTACAGCCCGGAAGGAGGCCATTTCTGCCCATCGTGTCCGCGCTGGCCAACAAGATCTATCCAGCCTAATTCCAGCTCTTGGTCCGTAGCCTTGTAGGTTACGGCACTTCACGTGCACATCCAAGTACTTTTTAAATGTGGTGAGGGTTTCTGCCTCTATCACCCTTTCAGGCAGTGAGTTCCAGACCCCCACCACCCTCTGGGTGAAGACATTTCCCCTGAAATCTCCTTTAAACCTCCAACCAATTACTTTAAAGCTATGCCCCCTGGTTGTTGACCCCTCTGCTAAGGGAAATCAGTCCGTTCGATCCGCTATATCCAGGACCCGCATAATTTTATACACTTCAATAAGATCTCCCCTCAGCCGACTCTGTTCCAAGGAAAACAACCGCAGTCTATCCAATCTTTCCTCGTAGTCAAAATCCTCCAGTCCCGGCAACATTCTCGTAAATCTCCTCTGTACCCTCTCGAGTGCAATCACATCTTTCCTGTAATGTGACCAGAACTGCACGCAGTATTCCAGCTGTGGCATAACCAGTATTTTAAACAGTTCAGGCATAACCCACCTGTTCTTATAAAACCTCTGGACTGGAC
Source organism: Pristiophorus japonicus (assembly GCF_044704955.1). Lineage (NCBI taxonomy): Eukaryota > Metazoa > Chordata > Chondrichthyes > Pristiophoridae > Pristiophorus > Pristiophorus japonicus. The sequence goes on from NC_091985.1 coordinate 156,025,527, forward strand.
GGATTCATCTGTGCATATTATATTAAAAGATAGCAGAGGCACTATTGTGTATAATATATATAAATACATACACACAATAGTATATATATATATATATATACATACAAATTTTTTTAAGCCTCCGGAGTCTTCCAAGGATCTATCCTTGGCCCATTTCTTCTTGATTTACATGCTTCCCCTTGTTAATATCATTTGCAGACATGGAGGGAGTTTTAGCCCCAAAAGAGAATGGTTTTGGGTCAGGTGCCAGGTTAAAGTGATATTATCAATCGGAATCCTGACCAGAACCCGCCTCCAGCCCGCCCACTTCCAGATTTAACAGAGATGAGAGGTGGGGAGAGGGGGGTTGCGGGCAGCCTACCCGCTCCCAGGAGTCGGGTTTCTCATATAAATATTATAATGAGGCTGCTGTGCCTCAGATTTAACCCCCATTTCAAATTTAACTCTTCCTGGTCGGGTTTTACAGGTCTCGGGAAACCCACCAGCTAAAGTAAGGAGAGACCCATACAGTTACCTCCTGTCTCCAGCGACCTTACCTAATGCAACCCCCATGATCATAGAACCCCCCCCCCCCGCCCTGCAACAAATCCGCCCCTTCCCATTGTTATGTATGAATGAAGAGTCTGACTAGATACTGTGAGCTCAAAGTAAAGTGTGGCCTTAGTCTTTTATTGCAGGTCTCCAGAGTGCCTCTCCAGCCTGTGAGGCCTCTTTAAGTACAGGTGCTCCCAAGGGATTGTGGGATCCCTTGGGACTCCAGGGGATGAGCCCTCCGGTGGCTACACAAGGTATGTACATGTTTACATATATAACACGTGGGATCCCTTGGGACTCCAGGGGATGAGCCCTCCGGTGGCTACACAAGGTATGTACATGTTTACATATATAACACCCATATTGCTCCAAGACCATCAGCAACTCCTGGCCCGCCCAGACTCCTTTGACAGCCAATCGTTTGCTAATCCCTCCCCCACTCCTCCCCTCTCCCCGCTCCTCCCATTTACCCTCCCCCGCTCCTCCCCGCTCCTCCCCCTTCCCCACTCCTCCCTCTTCTCCCTCCCCCACTCCTCCCCCTCCCCCACTCCTCCCCTTCGCCCTCCCCCACTTCTCCCCCTCCCCCACTCCTCCCCTTCCCCCTCCCCCGCTACTCCACCTCCCCCACTCCTCCCCCTTCCCCCTCCCCCACTCCTCCCCCTTCCCCTCCACCACTCCTCCCCTCCCCCACTCCTCCCCCTTCCCTCTCCCCCGCTACTCCCCCACCCACACTCCTCCCCACTCCACCACTCCACCCCCTTCCCCCTCCCCCGCTCCTCCCCACTCCTCCCCCACTCCTCCCCCTCCCCCGCTCCTCCCCCTTCCCCCTCCCCCACTCCTCCCCCTTCCCCACTCCTCCTCTTCACCCTCCCCCGCTACTCCCCCTCCCCCGCTCCTCCCCCTTTCCCCTTCCCCCTCCCTCACTCTTCCCCCTCCCCCACTCCTTCCCTCCCCCCTCCCCCCCTACTCCCCCTCCCACACTCCTCCCCACTCCGCCACCTCCCCCCTCCCCTGCTCCTCCCCCTTCCCCCTCCCCCACTCCTCCCCCTCCCCCACTCCTCCCCTTCCCCTTCCCCCGCTACTTCACCTCCCATACTCCTCCCCACTCCACCACTCCACCCCCTTCCCCGCACTCCCCCCTCCCACGCTCCTCCTCACTACCCCCCGCTCCTTATCCTCTCCACTGGCTTGTCCTCCCTCCCCCTCCCCCCACTCCTCCCCCTCTTCCTCCTCCCCCGCTACTTGCTCCTCTCAGTCGCCCGCTCCTCAGCGTTCCCCCGCTCCTCCCACTCCCCTCTCTCCTCCTCCTCCCCTCGCTCCTGCTAATCCCCCGCTCCTGCTCCTTCCCCCTGCTCCTCCTTACTTCCCCTCCTTCCTCCCTTCCCCTGCTCCTCCTCCCACCCCCCCCGCTCCTCCCCCCTCCCTCCCCACTCCTCCCCCCACCCCCGCTCCACTTCCCTTCCCCCTCCCCTGCTCCTCCCCCTCCTCCTTCCCTGCTTCTCCTCCCTCCTCCCTGTTTCTCTGACCGCCGATCGTTCCCTAACCCCTTGACCCCTCTCCTCCCTCCCACCTCGTGGTCCTCTGGCCAACCCCCTCCCCCGCCCCGCCCCCGGATCCCAGTGCCATCCCTCCCTCCCTCCTCCGTGTGGCCTGGAGCCACAGGCCTACCCTCCCGGAGCCACAGGCCTACCCTCACGGAGCTAGCCAGCCTCTCAATCTGACCAGCTGCGAGTGGGAAACCCGGGTTTCAAATGTAAATCAGGCTCATCTGCTAAATTCAGGATGGTCTTCGGGAAATCCATTCTCCCGGGTTTCCACTTTGGAGACACCCCCCACCCCCAACCCGCCTTCCACATTAACATTCACACCATGGGATCTGCTTCCATTTCCATATGTTCACATGCTCCTATCTCTGTTCCCGTACTTTTCCCAATCTCTCCTTGCGAGACACAATGGCTGCCATGTTGCACAGGGATTTACTTATGTCATGTATCTCACACTACTGTATATAACTGTATCTTACCATGCTATACATGACTGTAACTAGAGATGACCTGTAACCACAAGCTTACCTTACCACCAGGGGTGCACTTGCAGGAGACACTGGATACTTGTCCCAGACAGCTATATAAGGACAGGTCTCAGGCAAGTGTGGCATTCGAGAGCTGTGCAATAAAGGTGCAGGTCCTGAGTGACCTTGACTTCAGCATGTGCCTCGTGTGAGTCTGTACTGCGTTGACAGGACTTTACAACTTATTTTCATGATCTTGCCTTTTGCAGGATGTAATGTCTGTAAGCTTGTAATGTTTGTAGCACCACACTGTGGATATGGACGTATTGTGTACTGCAAGTGCATAGTTAATCATTAAACAAAACTCAACACTTTCCGGAGTCTTCCGAGAGAGCTGCCTGCATGTTTGGAAGCTGTGTGTGCTGTGCTCTGTGAATATATCAAAGTTGCCGACTGAGGTGGGATTTTTAACACGATTTAAAGCTAAAATTTTGTTGATGAAGGATTCAGCCAGCCGACAGAGAGACTTTGGAAGTTTCTGTCTTTGGAAAAAAGCTACAAAATCCGAGGTAAAATACAGCACACGGTGTGAACAGCTAGAGATTAAAATGGCAGGTGTAATCGGATATTTGGGGGAATATAGACACGACCGGGAATGTTTTAAAGTGTATGTGGATCGGCTAGAAATGTATTTCACTGCAAATAACATAATTGAAGTTCCAGACAATGCAGTCCAGAACCGGGCTGTGTTGGAATGTAAGAGGTGGGTCCGGCATTATACGAAACGCTTGTAAATCTGCTTGTGCCTGATGAGCCAAAGGACACAACGCTTAAAGAGATTTTAATGAAGCTGGAGCAGCACTATAACCCCAAACCGTTAGAAATTGCTGAAAGCTATCATTTCGGGATTCGGCAGACAGCGAGGTCGATGGGCATGGGCATTCCCGAGAATTAAATAATGATTACGGTTGTCAGTCCATCGAGGTAAATCACCTGCAGGTTCAAAGTAAAAGATAGGCATGGCTAAAAATCTCAGAAACTGGAAATTCTACCAGAGCGTCGAAGTCATGCCATAGGTGCCTGGGACAACACATTGCTCAAAGTTGTCCATACGTGAAGGCAGAGTGTTTCTTCTGCAGAAAGACTGGGCATCTTGCGAAGGCATGGCGACTGAAGGGTAAACCAGCTTTCAAAGCTATGAGTCCAGCGTTCAAAGCTATGAGTAGAAATCCCAAGAGACTACATAGCATGGAAGAACAACAGGACGAGGAGATGTTAGAGCGAGGAGATGTTAGAGTTACATGTCATCAGGAGCACGAGGTTAATAGACAGCGATTCGGGAAGCATCAAAATCCACATAGATGTTGCAGGATTCAAGATACCAATGGAAATTGACACGGGTGCATACTTGAGTGTAGTACTGGAGTCACTGTACCGCGACAAATTGCGTGATTTTCAACTGGAGAAATCCAAGATAGAGCTGCGAGGCTACTCGGGAGAGAAAATTCCTGTGGTAGGTCGTATCACCGTACCGGTGAAATATAAAGATCAATTTTAGAACGTGCCTCTAATAGTAGTGAAAGGAGACAAGTCTGCCTTACTCGGAAGAAATTGGTTGAGCTCACTGAAGCTGGATTGGAGTAAGATTTTCTGTGTGGAAGCGAGATTTTCATCAATGGAAGAGATTATCAAGCAGTATCCGAAGGTGTTCTGCGAAGTGGGCAGTCTGATCCAAGGCTTCAAGGCAAGTGTCAGGGTACAAAAGGTCACTAGATCTACAGAAGGACTACAAGCCACGTTCCATACCATATGCACTCAGGGAGAAAGTTGAGCAAGAACTCAAAAGACTAGAGACTGAGAACATTATTTGTAAGATTGATCGATGGCTACACCCATTGTTGTTGTACCTAAGTCCAATGGTAAGGTAAGATTGTGTGGTGATTATAAGGTAACCGTAAACCAGATTCGAGAGGGTAAGGTCCCCAATACATTGCCGAATATAGAAGATTTGTTCACAACACTGAAAGGTGGTCAGATCTTCTCAAAACTGGATCTTACGAATGCCTACTTACAGCTTGAACTAGATGAGGAGTCCAAATCATGTTTGACTATAAACACTCATCTAGGCCTATATCAATTTAATAGGCTACCGTTTGGAGTGACTTCCACCCCTGCCATATTCCAAGGGGTGATGAACCGGATTTTGCAAGGTATTGAAGGGGTAGTATGTTATTTGGATGACATACTAATTCCAGCACCAAATAGGCAAATTCATAATAACATTTTGAATGAAGTCCTCAAATGGCTAGAGTGTCTGCTCGTAAGTGTGAGTTATTTAAAAACTCAGTGTAGTACTTAGGGTACAGAGTAGACAAAGATGGTTTACATCCAACCATGAAAAAATTGGGTGCAATTAGAAATGCACCTACTCCCAGGAATGTCACTGAACTTCGTTCATTCTTGGGTGTTTTGAACTATTATGGGAAGTTCCTACCAAATTTGGCTACAGTATTACATCCACTGAACTAACTTTTGAAAAAACAGGCCCATTGGAAGTGGTCAAAAGAATGCGATACAGCATTCAAGGAGTGTAAAAGCAAATTGGTAGAGAGCACCATTTTAGTTCACTACGACATATCTCAGGAGATATGTAGCATGTGATGCCTCTCCGTATGGAGTTGGGGCAGTAATCTCTCAAGTATTAAGTAGTGGGGAGGAGAGAACAATTGCTTTTGCTTCACGCACTCTCAGTGCCAGTGAGAGTAATTATGCGCAAATTGAAAGGGAAGCTTTGGCATTAATTTTTGGGGTCAAGAAGTTTCACAAATACTTGTAAGTTTACCATCATTACGGACCATAAGCCCCGAACAGCAATCCTCCATCCAATGTCCCCAGTTCCAACATTAGCTGCAGCCCGAATGCAGAGATGAGCTTTGATTTTGTCAGCATATACATATGATATTGAATACAGACGATCAGCTGATCACAGTAATGCTGATGCAATGTCTAGATTGCCTTCCCCATCACAAGTTACACCCGATAGGGAAGAAGTGTTTTATTTTTCATGCATTGATGAATTGCCAGTCACAGCTGAAGAAATTGGTAGAGCAACCAAACATGACCCAGTGATGTCAAAGGTGTATGAGTATCTTGCAAATGGATGGCCAAACCAGGTAACAGACAAAGATATACATCCATTCTTCATTTGTAGGAATGAATTATCAGTCGGTAAAAATTGTATCATGTGGGGTGCAAGAGTGGTTATACCAAATAAATTCAGGTCCAAATTATTAGGAGACCTCCATGACTAGCACCTGGGAATGTGCTTGGCCAAGAGTTTTGCACGCAGTTATTTATGGTGGCCAGATCTTGATAAAGATATAGAGTACATCGTGAGGCAATGTACGATATGTCAATCGGTAAGCAAGCAACCACCACCAGTACCATTACAGCCATGGAAATGGCCTCCCAGGGCGTGACAAAGGCTACATATTGATTTTGCTGAGTTAGAAGGACAACAATTGTTCATTGTGATTGATAGCCATTCGAAGTGGGTTGAGGTGTTTCCAATGTGGAAAATAACAGCTAGTAAAACATTGGACATTTTGCGAAAATTATTTTCTGCATTTGGCCTCCCTGAAGAAATTGTTTCGGATAATGGACCACAATTTCGTTCAGAAGAATTTGCACAATTCACGAGCAAAAATGGTGTGAAACATACCAAGGTTCCACCATACCATCCTGCTTCGAATGGTGCAGCAGAGTGCACTGTACAAATTATAAAATGTGCCCTCCTCAAACAAATGTTAGATCCTAATCCAAGGAAACGACAATTGTCATTAGATCACAAATTGGCTAATTTTTTGATTACATATCGAAATACTCCTCATACAACTACTAGTAGAACACCAGCAGAATTGTTTCTCAAATGACAGTCACGAACCAGATTCTTGTTGTTAAAGCCAAATTTGGCACAGTCCGTAGAAGAGACACAATTAAGACAGAAAGAGAATCATGATAAAGGTAGAGTAAAAGAGAGAAGTGTGAAATTAAACCAGAAGATGAGAGTGAAGAACCATCACCATAAATGGTTAAAGTGGTTACCAGGAAGAGTGGTGAAGATATGTGGTCCTCGCACATATTTGGTAAAGATGTTTGATAATGGACAGGTTAGGTTTGTTCATATTGATCATATTTTACCTGCAGACATGGAAAGAGTTGAAGGTGGGAATGATTCAATTATTTCTGACTCACCAGATAGTTTTGATACACCAGTAGCAAATCCTAAATTCAATGTACTGGAAACAAATCCAGGAGAGAATCAGAATGAAAGTCTGAGTCCGAGTCAGGAAAACAAAGAGCCTGAAGCTAAAGTGAGTTCAAATGAAAATCAAGGAAATTCCGTGGAGGAAAACGTTCCTCAGGATGAGCCTCGAATGAGTTTAGATTCGACACCATGTTTGGAAGGTTCTGTTCGAGAGCGAAGGTATCCTCTTCGAAACAGAAAACAAGTGGTGAAGTTAAATTTGTAAATATGAAAGAAAAATAAGTTTATATCCTGTGTTATGTATAAACATGAAAGTTATGTCTGATGTTTGTTATGATGGCTTCTTCATTAAGGAGGGAGAAGTGTAATGTCTGTAAGCTTGTAATGTTTGTAGCTCCACACTGTGGATGTGGACGTATTGTGTACTGCAAGTGCATAGTTAATCATTAAACAGAACCAGGCAGTTTCCGAGAGTGCTCCCGCCATGTTAGGAAGCTGTGTGTGCTGTGCTCTGTGAATATATCACACAGGATGAGAGGGCAAGATTAATCTTACCTTGTACGCATTTCAGTTTACTTGCTGCTTTGTGCAAATTCTGCCTTTTGCTGTTTTAATGGAAAATGGTAGCAAGCATTGATTTATTGATTTATTCCCCTATACTAGGCATTTCATCATCGGCGGTCCCTCGTACGAGGATGACTTGCTTCCACCAGTTCACAGGTGTTTCGATGAAGGACCCGATGTTCCAGTCCTGAACTCCAGTTGAGTGCGTGGAAGATGCCTGTGTGTGGATTTTTTTTAACATGTGGTGACCGTTGCACATCAGCCACCACACGGGCTTGACAGAGCTCGGCCTTGGTCCAGTGGCAAGGGTTAACCAGGATGACTGGAGACCTGCTCTACTGCACTGACCTAGTGCACACACATATCGCAGTGTGGGCTGGCCCGTGCTGCCCCTGGGTGGGCCCCGTACCCTCATCTGTCGCACCTCCGCCACGATCTCCCACCGCTCCTCTACCATAAACATTAATCGCATCGCGCCACAAACACTCGCCGCTCATCCGCCCCGACCTGCCCACTCCTCTGTACCTGGGCCATGCCGATGTTCCCTGTTCACACTCCAAAACAGCGGCCAGGGTCTAGGCCACCATCAACAACGTCCCTCTAATAGACTATTTTAGTTAGAAGTGGAATTATTTTTTTGTATATATCAACTAGTGTCCGCACGGCCGCGCAGTAGCTTTCTGCCTTAAAGCTTCAGGTCTGCGAAAAAGATGCTGCTTTGGAAAATGAACTGGAACTTAGACTAATTTTACAATAGCAGTTGTTTAGCCTAACTTCAATTTGTGGTGTACTGCCCTTTCCTGGGGCTGACTGGCTTGGACTGGGATTTGGTGCTAGAGTTTGTGTCAAGGAGGCTGGTCTGGTGGATGGTGAAAAGGGACCTGTGCTATATTTAATGTTTATGGCTTCCTTCAGAGTGGAGGGGCAAAACTAGCAGCTCAAAAGCACACTAGTACAAAGTCAACACCACAGGCTAATGACCACAGAATAAACTGATTTTATTTTCTACTACTGATCTGGTCTGATCGTTGCCTGCACTGGCCAGTTAATGTTGCTACTAGAATATCCACCCCAATATACATCTTGCATGGACCACTCATGTAGGACCAGAGGCTACTGTAATACCACATATCGCGAGCAACCCCCAACAATAAACAACTTGCATTTGTACAGCGCCTTTAAGGTAATAAAATGTAGTAAAACTAAGCTGAAGGCACGGTCGCCAATGGTGGAGCAATTGAAATCGGGGATGAGCAAGAGGCCAGAATTGGAGGAGCGTAGAGACCTCAGAGGTTTGTAGGGCTGGAGATTACAGAGATAGAAAGGGGCGAGGTCTTGCAGGAATTTGAAAACAAGGATGAGAATTTTAAAATCGAGGCGCTGCCTGACTGGGAGCCAATGTAGAACACGGGTGATGGTGAAAGAAACTTGATGCGAGTTAGGATATGGGCAGCAGAGTTTTGGATGGGTTCAAGTTTACCAGGGTGCAAGGTGGGAGGCTGGCCAGGAGAGCATTGGAATAATCGAGTCTGGAGGTAACACAGGCACGGATGAGGGTTGTAGCAGCAGATGAGCTGAGGCAGGGGCGGAGACGGCAATATTACAGAGGTGGAAGTAGGCAGTCTTGGAGATGGGAGTGGGGATGGGGTTGGAAGCCACATAGTTCACATGCCAGATACGAGACTCCCTAAGCAAATGCTTTATGCGGAGTTCCTTCTTGGTAAACGAGCCAAAGGAGGACAGCGGAACATTACAAGGACACCCTCAAAGCCTCCCTGGTAAAGTACGACATCACCACTGACACCTGGGAGACCCTGGCCGAAGACCGCCCGAGGTGGAGAAAGTGCATCCGGGAGGGCGTTGAGCTCTTTGAGTCTCAACGCAAAGAGCATGGAGAGGCCAAACGCAGGCAGCAGAAGGAGCGCGCGGCAAACCAGCCCCACCGACCCCTTCCCTCGACGAATGTCTGTCCCACCTGTAACAGGGTCTGTGGCTCTCGTATTGGACTGTTCAGCCATCAAAGAACTCACTTAGCGAGTGGAAGTAAGTCCTCCTCGATTTCCAAGGGACTGCCTAAGATGATGATGGAAGTTCAGCTCAGGGTTGAATAGGATGCCATGGTTGTGAACTGTCGAGTTGAGCCTCAGATAGTGACCAGGGAGAGAGATGGACTTGGTGGTTAAGGAATGGAGTTCATGGCAGGCACCGAAGACAATGGCTTCGGTTTACCCAATTTTTAGTTAGGACAGTACATTGAAGTGAATTCATACTCATTGACGTGAGCAAGTGACACATATCAAGCCAAGAAAGTTGCAAATATCAAGTACAGTAGTTTTGCTTCTCCACTCTGAAGGAAGCCGTAAACATTAAATATAGCACAGGTCCCTTTTCACCATCCACCAGACCAGCCTCCTGGACACAAACTCGAGCACCAAATCCCAGTCCAGGCCACTCAGCCCCAGGAAAGGGCAGTACACCACAAATTGAAGTTAGGCTAAACAACTGCTCTTGTAAAATTGTAAGACTATACCCCAATCACCAGCACTTTGAGAGCACCGGCACAGAAACTCAAAGTGACTCGACCATTCATCTGGATACCATAGCATCCACCAAGAAAACCTTTACCCTGACCAATGTGTTCAGAGATCGGAGGTTCCATACTACCAATGATCGGAACATGTACAGAAATGGCAGGTCTTCGACAAAGATTGTTATAAAATGAACTACAGAGAAACTGCGACAACAATAGCAACAACGTGTATGTATATAGCACCTTTAACGTAGTGAAACGTCCCAAGTGCTTCACAGGAGTGTTATGATACAGCCTCAGTGGACTAAAGACACAAACAGATGGGAGCACAATCACAACACACAAACTGAATTGACGATGACAACTAGGAAAATAAATAATTAGATTTCTCACATTCAACAGAACGGCAAAGGTCTGAGACACCTTCAATTAAACAATCCCTGAAAAGATTCCATACCTTAACCATATCGACCTAGTAAATGAGTGAGCACACCAAACGACTGTCCACTGGCCCACAAGTCTAAACTGACCACATTCAATTGTGGCCGACTTCCTGAACTATCAAATTCATTGAAGGTGGAAGATGGGAAGCTGGCTAGGAGAACATTGGAATAGTCGAGTCCAGCAAATAACACAAATGTAATGTGGTAGGACAAATACCGAATACGCTTTAATTTAAAAAAAATCATGTATTCACTGCCCATCACTAGTTGCCCTTGAGGGTGGTTGTGAGCTGTCTCCTTCAACCACTGTGGCATTGGAGGGAGGGGGAGGGAGAGGGAGAGCATGGTGCAGGTGTAAAGTGGGTGGGGGTGGAACAACGTAATACAGGCCTAACAGAGGGCAGGGGAACGTTATCTATCTTCCCATCTGGATCACGTCCTTGCTGTCATTCCACACACTCCTCCTTTAGTCCTGGATCACATTATGCTCCCCCTTCCCACTGTTCTCACCGTGCTCCCGTCCAATACCCCAACCCCACAAGCATCTCTTTCCCCGTTCGATCCCCTCTCCCTCACCCCAACTGATTCCCCCGTCCCCTCGCTCTGTTTCCGCCCAATCCCTTCTCCTCTTGCTTCTTCATTCTCCTGATCCCCTCTCCTCTCCCCCCGATCCCCTCTCCTCCCCCCCCGATCCCCTCTCCTCTCCCCTCCGATCCCCTCTTCCCCCCCGATCCCCTCTCCTCCCCCCCCGATCCCCTCTCCTCCCCCCCGATCCCCTCTCCCCACACCCCCTGATCCCCTCTCCTCCCCCCCACCGATCCCCTCTCCTCCCCCCCCGATCCCCTCTCTCCCCCCCAATCCTCTCTCCCCCCCGATCCTCTCTCCTCTCCCCCCCAATCCTCCTCTCTCCCCCCCGATCCTCTCTCCCCCCGATCCTCTCTCCTCTCCCCCCCAATCCTCTCTCCCATCCAATCCTCTCTCCCCCCCGATCCTCTCTCCTCACCTCCCCCAATCCTCTCTCCCCCCCGATCCCCTCTCCTCTCCCCCCCCGATCCCCTCTCTCCCCCTCAATCCTCTCTCCCCCCCGATCCTCTCTCCTCTTCCCCCCAATCCTCTCTCCTCTCCCCCCCAATCCTCTCTCCCCCCCGATCCTCTCTCCTCTTCCCCCAATCCTCTCTCCCCCCCGATCCTCTCTCCCCCCCAATCCTCTCTCCCCCCCCAATCCTCTCTCCTCTCCCCCCCAATCCTCTCTCCCCCCCCGATCCTCTCTCCTCTCCCCCCCAATCCTCTCTCTTCCCCAATCCTCTCTCCTCTCCCCTCCGATCCTCTCTCCCCCCGATCCTCTCTCCCCCCTGATCCTCTCTCCTCTCTCCCCCCGATCCTCTCTCCCCCCCGATCCTCTCTCCTCCCCCAAGATCCCCTCTCCTCTCTCTCTCCCCCGATCCCCTCTCCTCTTTCCTCCCCCGATCCCCTCTCCTCCCCCCCTGATCCCCTCTCCTCCCCCCCGATCCCCTCTCCTCTCCCCCCCCGATCCCCTCTCCTCCCCCCCGATCCCCTCTCCTCTCCCCCCCCGATCCCCTCTCCTCTCCCCCCCCAATCCCCTCTCCTCCCCCCCCGATCCCCTCTCAACTCTCCCCCCCGATCCCCTCTCCTCCCCCCCGATCCCCTCTCCTCCCCCCTGATCCCCTCTCCTCTCCTCCCCCGATCCCCTCTCCTCTCCCCCCCAATCCTCTCTCCCCCACGATCCTCTCTCCTCTCCCCCCAATCCTCTCTCCCCCCCGATCCTCCCTCCCCCCGATCCTCTCTCCTCTCCCCCCCAATCCTCTCTCCCCCCCAATCCTCTCTCCCCCCCGATCCTCTCTCCTCTCCCCCCCAATCCTCTCTCCCCCCCCAATCCTCTCTCCCCCCCGATCCTCTCTCCTCTCCCCCCCAATCCTCTCTCCCCCCCGATCCTCTCTTCCCCGATCCTCTCTCCTCTCCCCCCCCAATCCTCTCTCCCCCCCCACGATCCTCTCTCCCCCCGATCCTCTCTCCTCTCCCCCACAATCCTCTCTTCCCCTCAATCCTCTCTCCCCCCCGGATCCTCTCTCCTCTTCCCCCCAATCCTCTCTCCTCTCCCCCCCGATCCTCTCTCCCCCCCGATCCTCTCTCCTCTCCCCACCAATCCTCTCTCTCCCCCAATCCTCTCTCCTCTCCCCCCCGATCCTCTCTCCTCCCCCCGCCGATCCCCTCTCCTCTCTCCCCCTGATCCTCTCTCCCCCTCATCCTCTCTCCTCTCTCCCCCCGATCCTCTCTCTCCACCGATCCTCTCTCCTCCCCCCCCGATCCCCTCTCCTCTCCCTCCCCCCTGATCCCCTCTCC